>NW_018734639.1:0-32356 GCF_002204515.2 Aedes aegypti
GCGTTCAACATCGGATAACTCGCTCAAAACATAAACGTTGACGTAAAACATATTTTTCCCATGTTATGCTATTTGTCTTCTACCATTTGTAATGTTAAGCACAACATTCAACCGCTAAATAACGGTGTTTTTGACAAATGTTTAGTTGGTACCACACAGCTATCATTATATGGTCGTTTTCTGTAAGAAGTGCCGTCAGCATTCATAAGCTCCCACAGGTGGTAAAATTCAAATGTTATGGCATGTTTTATGCTCGTTCGCTTAGATTTAGTATGAATTCATCTTTGGAAAACATTTTACTTGAATTTTTATTCAAAATACCGAACATTAGCACTTCTAACTAGTGATCCATAATATGGACCAGGAAATGATTGTTTACCACGGTTATGGATCACTTCCAAAGAATGTAGATTTCTGCTATTTTATGCATTGGATTCGACATTTTTAGACAACAGCACTCAGGATAAAACTTATAAAACATCAAGGCTTGTAAATTTCATATTCTAGCAGACAAAAATGGGTGGAAAACTTGGTGTGGAGCGGAAACAGTTCATGTCTCAGTTACTACAAGGCAGTATCACAAAAAAGGGCATTTTACCCTTGTTTCCAGCTCTAACACTGCTATTTTTTGCAGTAATAAATGACACATTGTTAACTTTCGCTATACCATGCAATACAGATGCATTGAGTTGAAAATCTCTTGATTTTGCGCACTGATCCGTAATATGTCACAATTTGATCCATAATATGAAAATTGATCCATAATATGGTTTTCAGGAACCGACACAATTTTTAATTTTTATGCAATCCTATGTAATATTACACTCAACACCAGTTTATCTTAACCGAATTCACAATTTGAAAACGATTCGATTCGGTGCTTTTAAATTACATTTTACGTTTTCCATGTGTTTTTATTGAATTTTATAGGTTGGACTCCACACTATTTGATCCATAACTGTGGCACGGTGCTTCAATTACCGTTATTATCAAATAAAATATACCATCCAAACGGCAGTCGGCAGTTGATTCCTGACATTGTTCTGCACCTCTGGGCCGAATTTGAACAAAATCCTTAGGCAGAATTTTGACTTACGCCCTTTTGAAATTTATATGACAGAAATCACATGATGTATACCACTTTAACTTGTTTAAACAAACAGAATAAAATTTTGTAGTTTTGTTTTTTCATCTGGTTTAAGATATTGAAAAAATCTTATTTCTAAAATTTTTCTAGACCGACATTTGAAAAGGGCCAATGCTATGTTTAGTTATTACTAATCAGCCAATACTCGAAACATGATATCTACCAATCTTATGCCTGATAGTGATTTTAGGAAATTGTCCAAAGCATTCAAATATGTTTAAACAATTCTTGGACAGGATATCAAGATACGCCCTTTTGAAGTGTATGGAAAGAATATTGCATGGTGAATTTCGTTCCATCTATAATCAAGCGGTTGGGTGCATACACAATCATTTTACCTTAGTGGTTGTTCTTATTTTCATTAAATCATCAAGTTGCATAAAGTTTACACATAGACATATTTTCTAGACTGACATTATAAATAGGCCAAAGTATAATTGAAAATATATACATCAATATAGCTGAAACAAACTATATCAAAGTTGGTGAACATTCAAAACTTCACATTATCTGTATATGTATTAATATGCTTATCCTATTCAATCTTTAATATTCTAGTGTGTTCTATTGTGGTCAATTCTACTCTATTTAAATTATTTCATTCTAATCTACCCAACTTGTTCTTATACTTATTTCACAATTAGACACTGTATTAATCAACAACTGCGCCCAAAGATTTGAACGGTACACCTCGATGTTTGTATGGGTTTAAAGCGCTCCCAGGTCTGAGAAAAATAGCTATGCACAGATTCTGACTCCTCATCCGTGCTTCTTAATATGCTCTAAGAAAATGAAGCTTCAAATGGTTATTTCACTGTAAGCTGAAATAAGGGTTTTACTTACATATGTTATTTTTTATGTATTTAAGGAATTCTCCATTACTTTTTCAAATCGACGTAAGTAACTTTCATACGGTTTTGAGAAAATTAATTAAGAAGAATCACATCCCGTCTTTTAAAACTGTTTTAAAATGAATCACTTTTTTAATTTTTTTTCGCCATGTACATCGTTTAAATTTTGCATACAATCAGCTCGCGTTTAAAAACTAGGTAGTTTCTATTATTTCCCACAAAAATAATTATAACAAAATGATAAGCCGTTTCATTCAGTTACTTTCAACGTTTTTCTACCAGTGTAAAATCGGCTCAAGTAGTTTTTTTGTTTTGATTCGTGGTTAAGTCACTTTGTCTCTGCATACAAAGGAGTGGTGAAAGTAGCGGTTGGGTTGCGAAAGTTGAAATTCTTACTTACGCCGTTTTGTAATTCCGGAATTAAACGTTCCAAAAGTGAAACATCTAGTTGGATGAGAGCGGAACGTGTGCAATTTCGTCTACGAAACACGGTGGATCGATAAAGTAAGTTTGTTCACTTTTCTGACTTGAGACTATTTGAATAAGTTTTCGAGAATTGAAGCATTTTGTTTTAAATGTTTTTCATTCGAGCTGAATCCCAGTTTTGAAGGTAATATAAACAAGAAGCTGAGTCTGCAAAAATCTTCGAAATATCAAATAACCATGTTTCATGTATACTTCTGCAATGCGACTGGTCGAGGGCTAGGCTGACATAATGAGCAGGTGTCGGAGTCTGTGCGAAGCGTTTTTTTACAGACCTGTCAGCGCTTTCACCTTTCAGTCGTCGCGCGGTTTGCTACGTTCAGAACCACCACGCTGATGCTGTATTCGATAAGCGAGGTTTTTTCACCACTGTTGTACAAAATACAACAACGCGACGACTGAAGTGTTAAAGTCGTACAAACTTCGAAAGTGTATCGTTCAAATGATTTGCACGCAGTTGTTGATTACAACAGTGGCTATTTGTAAAATATGTATAAGAACAAGTAGGGTGGATCAGAACAAAATAAATTTAAGTAGAGTAGAATTGAATAGAACAGAACAGACTAGAATAGAAAAGAATTAAACAGAATTGAATAGAATACAGATATACGATAAACATACAGCTATGTGAAGTTCGAGTGTTACGATCAACTTTGATATAGTGATTGTTTAGCTATATTGATTTGTATGTATTTCAATTATACTTTGGCCCTTTTCCTAATGTCAGTCTAGAAATATGTGTACGTGTAAATTTTCTGCGAACTTGCTAAATTTAATGAAATAAGAACAACCGCAAAGGTGTGATGATTATGTATGCACCTAACCGTTGATTATAGATGGGACGAAATTCACCATGCAATATTACTTCCTTACAGTTCAAAAGGCGTATCATTGATATCCTGTCCTAAGAATTGTTCAAACATATTTGAATGTTTTTGGACCATTTCTTTAAAATCACTATCAGGAGTGATTGGTAGATATCATGTTTCGAGAATTGGCTGATTAGTAATAACTAACTAGCATTGGCCATTTTCAAATGTCAGTCTAGATAAATTTAAGAAAAAAGTATTTTTCAGTGTCTTAAATCAGATGAAAAAAAAAACAAAACTACAAAAATTTTATAATAATCTCTTTGTTTGCAAGTTTAAAGTGCCAAACATCATGTGATTTTTGTCAGTATAAACTTCAAAAAGGCGTAACTCAAAAATTCTGCCTAAGGATTTTTTTCAAAATTCAGCTCAGAGTGCAGAACAACATCAGGAACCAACTGCTGACTGCCGTTTGGAATGGTATTTTTTGATAATAACGGTAATTGGAGCACCGTGGTGGGGTCATGGTACTAAGGGATGTTCTAAAATCGAGTTCTGTCTGATCTTTCCGACCTTGGACGCTTGCTCCTACGGGGGCCAGCGACGAGGGCAGGATCAAACATGTCGCGCGTCGGTCTAGTAAGTGAAAAAATGGCGTGATCGGTTAGTTCTTTTTGATCCTTTGACCTTGATGTGCTTGCTGCTGGGCAGTGCCGTCAAGAAAGCCAAGTTATTTTTCCTTTTCGGGTCGCGCGCCTTTTTTTTCTGAGTGCTTTATATAGCCGAGCAAAACGAGTGAGGCTGAGAGTGGATTGTGGCTGCACAGTGAAGAAATAAAGGACAATTGGTGAGCTCGTTTCATGATCACTATTTCTAATCTATAAAATATGTATGACTGCACATTTAATCGTTACAATTGTGGGACGTAAATATGAATTTTCAACAAAACTATGAATTGTTCGTCACTGTGAGTGTTGACACAAACTCTGATTCCATGATCATTTATGTTTCACTTTTTTTTTCAGAGACACCCCTTTTTACCTTTATTTTTGTAATTAAAAAAAAACCTTGAATGGTTCGACACTACAAGTGTAGACTTGTGAAAAGTTCACTTTATTCAACAAACTTTGGATGATTCGCCACTGTAAGTGTCGGCATAAGAATAAGAGTGGCTCCTATGATGTTCCAACCAATCAAGTTTTTTGTTTCTTGTTCAAATAAGTAAAATATAATAACAAATGCTTTCGTCTCGAACAGCTGTAGGAAATGTTACATTTAGGTATTTGTTCAACAAACTTTGAATGGTTCGTCACCTCAAGTGTCGGCCATAATTTTCCACTACATAGAAATTGTTTCATATCAAATGAAAATATTATATTTACAAAAAAAAGCATGTGTATATCTCACAAATCATTATTTATCATGGTCGTAATCGCTTATCAAAGTGAATTCTGTGACCCAACTGATCCCTTCCCATTAACAAACATCCCTCCCAGTAACCTTTGTGGAGATGCAGAGCAAACCACGGTCTCCAAATAGCAAAGGTTACACACTAACATTCCTTCCCCCAATCCCACCTGACTGCAAGGACGTGGCCGGCGCCGTTATTAACCCTGTATAAAAAGAGGCACTGAATTATGCACATTGAAGAAGATTATGGCCAATCCCAGCCAAACTTCTAGTTGATTCTTTGTGCATTTTCACTGACTTCGGTCATTCACGGAAATAGCAACCATTGATATGTGTAGTCAGTCTAAGCTAAGCTATATACTAAGGATGTTCTAAAATCTCATTAGGGGCAGCTCATAAATAACGTGAAGGATGATGGGGAGAAGGGCATTGGGATATCTTACGCTACGGGTCCCGAAAGAAAGACTGGATTGTACGGAGTGCTTTGATAACACTGACCCCTATCACCGAACCCATGAAGAGAGTCTAAATCCCATACGACAGACACATCAGCAATCAGTTCTTTGAGCAGAAGGAATGCTAAGGAATTTCAGAAACGATTTGGTGTTTTCCAGCAGAGACAATCATCTTCAGACTTCATTGGGGCTCTACCAAGGATACAGTTGACATACTGAACAAGGCTAGCGTTTACTGAACAAAGCAACGGCAATACACCCGATTCTGTTTTTGCACGGATTTTTTTACACGGCCGTGTAAAAAAAGTTTCCATACATTTTTTCCGCCAAAACCTTATTTTTGCATGAAACGTCGAGGAATGGTGTTACTTTTTTTTTGCACGGTTTTTGAAATTTTGAACTGAAATCTTTTTTTGCACGGTACGCATCCCCCGTGCAAAAACAGAATCGGGTGTACTTAGCTTTTAAACTTGATACCTACTAATCGTTCCTGTGATGTACCTAACAGGTCTTAGTTTCTACAAAAGAGGGAATTAACCCGTATAGGCCTGAGTGAAAGAAAAATAACTAAACTCTCCCCTGACTTTACCTAGTTTCAAATATATAATGTGTGCATACGTAGATTTCTTCAAGTCGAGCCTAGTAACACGACACTGGAGACGACCTTGCAGTTGAGGTCGAAATACGAAAATCTGTCAAAGGCCACAAATTCTAGCGAAATTAAATGGTATAGTACTGAATACGGTTTTTCGTTTATTTTTTTTGACATATATGCAATTAAATTCACTAAAGCCAGAAAAATAAAATATGTGATATTTAAATATAGAGCATCATATTTTAGCAATGAAATATTTCCCTAGCGAAAATCATACAATCTTCTTGATGTTCTGTGGTCAGTAAAATCCATGACTTTGTTGTTCGTTCAGCGCAAAACACACGTGGTCAATCTCATGAAATGTCCAAAATTAAAGTGTCCATCCCGGGACATCCCGGAACAAAAATCCCGGGATTTGACAAATTTCGGGATTTCCCGTTTCCCGGGATTTTAGTTCTGACATCTCGGGAATCCCAGGATTCCCGATATGTACATAGAATTTGATGAAAACCTCTAAATTTCAATTAAAAACTATGACATTTTTCCTCACTATCAAGTCTTTTTGATAAAATAGAGAAGTATCATGAAAAACAAGAATAAACGAGTAATTATTTTATGAAAAGATCAATTTTACCAAGTAAGAAACACATATTTTTATTTGTCTACTTGCAAAATTTTAATGCTTCTCTTCTCAACATTAGCCGTTTTGATAAGCCCATGCTGAAAATACACCTAAACTTCAGTCAATAATTTCCAGTAATCAACTTTCAGTATGATCTAAAATACCTTCAATGATCTTTAATCGTTTCTTTTGTTTTGAAGTTTTCATGACTTTTCAAATGTTTGAAGCAAATTTCTTTAAAATTTTGACTTAAGTTTTTACCATACTTTCATTTATAAGTGTTATAGCGAATTTGAAAAAATCCATAGCATACCCGTAATTAGTCAAGTTAAGTTTTGATTTATGTTGTGTTACTTAATCAGAATTAAAAAGTCTTATCTGAAATGTGATTTGCTATAATTAACTTAACATATTATGTTGGAAAGTTACATTATCTGTTTATTTGAAAAAAAACATTGTATTGTTAAATTTGTACCGTAATCTAGGGTAACATTGATCAGATTTTTGGATATTTCCTTGAATTGTTCATTGCAAATGCAAATGCGCAAGTTTTTTTTTATTTTTAAAACAAGTATGGCACCATATAAGTGATTTTTTTGAGTTAGCTGATATAGATTCACCCATGTAAACATCCTTCGGTAATGTTGAAAATGTCGTTGCTTACTCAAATCATGGCCCTGAGGCCGAATATGAAGACCAAAACTCTTACAATAATTTTACTTATTGATTATTTTCAAAAATAAAAAACATCTTGAATTGCGGAATACGCCTAAATGGTAGGCAATTTCTTAGGAAATTTTGCATTCCTAATAGTAGTTCGTTAATGCTGTTAATTGAATAAACTTAATGAGAAATTTGACATGGAATTGTTTTTCTGGTGATGTCATTTTTTTGGAAACATAGCGCATTTTCTATGCTCACATCATTTGCAGAACTCGTGTGAGACATGAATCTTCGGTAGTGTCATCCATAATGATACAAATTATTGATTCTAAAAGTTGACAAATTTACGCATGAACAAAATGTGATTTTCGCAAAAAAAAAACCTTAATTTTTCTTAGCTTATGAATGTAAGAGAGAGCACCATTCATGCTTTGAAAATATTCCATCAAATAAATGGGTGAAGTGAGCTTTTTACGAGAAGGGTCAATACGATCAATTGTTACCCCGGATTACGGTACTTCCATTTCAACCAAAAATGCTAGTTTTACTGAAAATTTGTTAAATCCCAGGATTCCCGGGACAAGCTTAGATTTTTTGTCCCGAGATCCCGGGACGAGCAAAAATGGTCGGGAAATGGAGTGTCCACAATGATTTATTGTTCACAACAATCACGATTTATCATCGTTTTTCATCGTCAAAACATCTAGACCAGGTTTTCTTGGAGAACTGAAAATTATTGATAAAGTTGTTCATTGTAATACGGTTGATGAAAAGAATATTAGGGAAACGATAATATGTTCATGTTAAGCAAAATTCAGTCTCAAAAAGGGATTAGTTTCTTCGGCAAATTTCTTTAATATGGTTTTAAAAAATGAGTTTTCACTATAAGATGATAAGTTTTTACTTACATTCCAGTACTAACGTGTCTGGAATTCAAATTTCTTCATAATAATTTCCATACATTATCATTGGGCCACTTAAAATTACTACCTAGAAAACTGAAAATATCAAAGAACGCTATTTTCAGGAAGGTATGGAGATTAGTTTTTCAAACATTTTTGAATTTTAAATCGTCCGGGAAATTTCGAGAAAAGCGGGAAAACCCCGGAAATTACAAATGATCAGGAAATATGGGAAATACCCGAAAATTTCGCCAGAATAACACCGGGAAATTATGTATTTGAAAACATATGAATACCGTAATCCGGGGTATCATTGATCAGCGGGGTAACATTGATCGGAATGACTCATGCTTATCAAAAGTTCGTATTATCATTTATTGATGAAACATTTCCAAATAATGAATGGTGCTTCTCTTTTCGATATTCATGAGCTAATGAAAGTTAATACTTTTACGAAAAATTGCGTTTACCTTTTGCGTAAATTTGTTAACTTTTCGAAATATGATTTTAATTGCTAAGGATGACACTACCGAAGATCCATGTCTCACATAAGTTCTGTAAACGATATAAGCAAGGAAAATGTAGTACTTACTAAAATGGCATCGCCGAAGACGATTCCGTTGTCAAAACTGTTATAAGTATGCTCAATTAGGCAACATTACCGAATTACTGTGTAAGAATGTAAAATTCCCTTAGGAAATTGCTTACCTTTAGGCGTATTCCGAGGTGCGAGGTATTTTTAATTTCAATATAACTCAAAAAGTAAATGACTTGTAAGCGTTTGGCCTTTATATTCGGTTTCAGGGGCCATGATTAAGTAAGTAACGATATTTTCAATATTACCGAACGTTGTTAACACAGACAAACAGACGTAACACTCAGACCAAATCTCGATCAAAAATCATAGTCACAGGGCATGTACGCCCAATGCTAAAATCGATTTGTTTGGCCGACAGGCCAATAGATGGCGGTAGTGTGTAAACGTCAAACACGAACAAAAACGATGCGAGCACTGCGGGTGGCGGATTGGCCACCTACCATATTTTTAAATCGACCGTTAAAAAGGTGGTCGATGGACAATGATTAGAGTGTGACGTCTGTTTATCTGTGATTGTTAACATGGTGATCAATGTTACCCCCATATCAGCCAAATCTAAAAATCGCTTAGAACATTTATTTTAACATGCTTAAAACTCTCAATAAACAAAATACAGTATATAGTCTCGAGCTATGAGTGGCAGTACTTGTATAAAAATATAAAATTAGCAACATTTGTATTTTCAAACGAAATATTATAGAAACAATTCAGAAAATGATCAATGTTACCCCCAGATTACGGTACCGATTTGTTTCCAATTCAAGCTCTTATGGATGAAGCTATTTTTTTTCAAGAGGTGCACAACAGTCCTGTCAACTCGTCTTCGCATCATGACTAACTTTTGGTAAGTTGGAAGAGATAGTTATCAATTCGGCATCCATTTCCATCGGCAACTGAGAGGTTCCGGTGCTTTCTGGCTAGGGCGAGAATTGGTACCCCGATCGCTAAGTTTTGGGGCGGTCTTCGGTCGGATCAGTTTTCTGAAGACGATGGCTCACCGACCGATCCCTCTCCGATCGCTGCTCTACTGGAAGAGCACTGCCCGCTTATTCCTCAATGTGGGGTGCGTCTCTGCGGTCACGGCAGTCGCAAGGTCACAATTACCTTTGCAAGTCAGCCTTATCAATTCGTCGAGAGGTTCATTTTGGCCTCCCAGTGTATGCCAACGATACTTCTGCGGCCATCATTCACCCGACTTCTTCGTCAGCAGCAGCCGATACCAAAGCCCAAAAAGCAACCACGTGGATGCCCGCCTCGCACCCTGTGCACCTCGACCCAACTGATCCGTAGTTGTTCCCCTTGCCACCGTGAACTGCGCTCACTGCCAGCGACGTCCGCTTTCGGTGGGTGGGCCAGCGAAGCCCGTTGGAAGCCGACATGGGCCTTTTGTGCCCCACCCGGAAGCTGCCGTTGGCTAGACCAGTAGCTTGGGGCTTTGGCAACATCCCCGTCTGGGAAGGTGCGAATTTACTCCAAGGGTCAAACGAAGTTTCAAACGCTAAAATGTTTATGAGTAGATTGATTATGAGGTTTTAGTATACTCTAGAAAAGATCCTTGTATGATTTTACTTTGAAATTTTTATACATTTGTAGAGGTTGGCAATAAACTGAGCAAAAAAAAAATGGATTTTTGATGATACTAATTCTAGGTGAAGCCTTTTCGGGACTAGCTTGGAAAGTCCTCGATCTATGACAATGTTCTAATGAGACCCCTTACGAGATTTTGTATAGATTTCTGCAGATTAACAGCGCATTCTTCCAATCATAAAAAAAAACTTTATGGAATTAATAGACCGATCAATTATCATATCGTCGCTGAATAAATAGATTTTTTTCAGATTTTTATTATACGCACTTTCTGACATAGAACAAATTTTTGTAAAACAAAGTCGCTTAAAAATATGCGATTTGTGCAAGACTGATAAGAGATGGTTCAAAGAAATGTTACGTAATCAACACATTAATAATTAAATTATTCATTAAAAAATCGCAATCTTACTCTTGTTAAGTACAGTAATTAAATGTGTAAAAATCCAATTTTTATCTTTACTAGTCTTGAAATGGCAGTATGGTGAAGTCGTGCCCATACTTCTGGGACACCCTATAGTTAGAGTCTGGAACAACAGCCATTATGGTTGAGTAATGTTTTTAAACAGTAGCGCAAAATGCAAATGGTGCTAATGTTTAGAACCATATTGGATGATGTAATAATAATTATAACTAAAAATTTTACATACAAAGATATCGACCGTGATAATTATATTTTGAATTTGTTTATCGGCATATCGGTCTATTTTGCTCGAAGTAGAGGGAGCATGGAGAAGAAAGCAATGAATACTAGATGGATAGGTACCGTAAGGGAACGGGCGAGAGAAAATTGGATTAGATGGTTGAAAGAGGGCATACCATATGAAACAGTATTACTTGAAACGTCCTTCCTTGTGGCTAACGTCCCCTATGGGAACGGCTTGGGTGTTTTTTGAGAATGACACTATCAAGACAGCCAAAAGGAAGGAGGTTTCAAGCGCCCTAATACTGTTTGGCGATCAAGCAGGTTCTATCGATCGATGGCTTAATATTATTGGGGAATCATTACACAATCTTGGATGGTTTGTCCATAACTAGTAATATTATGGTTTTTACCATTACACTTGGAATCAAGATGACCATAGCGTTAACAGGTAACATCAGTATCTATGTTCATGGTATATTTGAAACTATTCCAAATAAGGTATTTTCTATACGGGTGGCTAATGAACTTTGCTCATTTATGTAAATACTAGTGGTCCCGGCAAACTTTGTCTTGCCATCAAGTAGGCTGTTGAAAAAAAACGCTATGGATCGTCCCATACTAAATGACAGTTCCATGCACTCTCGTTTTTTCAACTTTCCCGGTGAATATCCTGGGATTTTTATACACACAAACACGTCGGAAGCCTTGACGAAGAAAACGGAGAGAGAATCATTCATATCCGTTGCTCGTTCGTAAGCCATTTTCGTGACATACAAACACCCATTTCCATTTTTATTTATATAGATAGACACACGAGAAAAAATCTCTGAACTTCCCATAAATTTCTAAGGGGTGCACGGTCTTTTAGATATTAAAGTGACAGATATGTTTGGCTTCAATCCGGGACACAATTTGTAAACTTCTGATTATTGGCGTAATATCAATATTGAACACACATTTCGTGTTATTATTTTTATGATATCAATTTCGAGGAAAAGGAAACGATATTTTGATACTTATCTCTTTGAAACTTTCAACTTATTAAAAATGTCTGTTTTGCACTTTTGCTCAAACATCCACAAATTTTAGTGGGATTTTCGTAACATCATGCGAAAGAGTTTTCAATAAAAAATCAGTGGGGGTTGTGTACAAGACACGACCGCATGACGTTAACTACGCCAAGTGATTTTCTGCATTTGAATTTAAGACGATTGTCATAGTTGCAGCCTTCCTTTAGTTCAAACTAAATATCGTAACGGTTCGCAACATTATAGATTTTCAATAGACACCCAGTATATTGCCGTAAGACGTAGTTAACGTCAAAATTTAAAAACTTTTCATTACGTGGGGAAAGAAGGGGAACCAAAGCTGGCAAATTTTGCGTTACGTAATATTTGAATCATTCTTTAACAATAGAAAATATATTGCATCCAACGGCACAGCAACAGCGTCCTCGGAAACATCCTCAAATTGCCGTATTGTCAATTATTCGTAATAAATCAATTATTGTATGCTGCTATGAGATGCATTAAGAAATTATAGCAAGTATGTGGTAAACACATTAAGGAATATTACACAAATAACTCTTTAAAACACATTTGTTGGCTCTGAAAAGGGCCGATTGAATTGTTGAATTTGCGTAACACGGACACATTTTGACGGCGCACTGGTAGCAATCCTCCTCGCCCGATGAGATTTGCGGTGCGGATGGCGATGTGCGCTTCAACAAGCGGCTTTGGTCGATTTTCTTCAGCCATCTCGTACAAACAGCTTGCCTCTGGTAGCGAGGAGCTGAGCAGGTTTGCAGGAGCTCTTACCAGCTCGAAAGCGAAAACAGAATGAAACCGAATTCAACGAAGAAGAGATGCTTTATACCCTTAGAATAGCAGGTGATGCTCCTCCTTTCAAATTCTTCGTTTTCTTATCTGGGAAATAGGCTATATGAAACTGATGTCTGGGTAAGGGAATTACGAGATTAGCATTATGCTGTTATTGCATCCCGACGGCACTGCAGCAGCGTCCTCGGAAACATCGTCCAAATTGCCGTATTGTAAATTATTCGTAATAAATCAATTATTGTATGCTGCTATGAGATGAATTAAGAAATTATAGCAAGCATGTGGTAAACACATTAGGGAATATTACACAATTAACTCTTTTAAAACACATTTGTTGGCTCCGGAAAGGGCCGATTGAATTGTTGAATTTGCCGTAACACGGACACATTTTTGGCGGCTTTGGTCGATTTTTCTTCAGCCATCTCGAACAAATTAAAGAATATTACACAATCAACTCTTTAAAACACATTGTTAGCTCTGAAAAGTGCCGATTGAATTGTTGAATTTGCGTAACACGGACACACTTTGACGGCGCACTGGTTGCCATCTTCCTCGCCCGATGAGATTTGCGGTGCGGATGACGATGTGCGCTTCAACAAGCGGCTTCGGTCGATTTTCTTCAGCCATCTCGCACAAACAGCTTGCCCTCTGTAGCGAGGAGCTGAGCAGGTTTTGCAGGAGCTCTTACTAGCTCGAAAAGCGAAAACAGAATGAAACCGAATTCAACGAAGAAGGGATGCTTTATACCCTTAGAATAGCAGGTGATGCTCCTCCTTCCAAATTCTTCGTTTTCTTATCTGGGAAATAGGCTATATGAAACTGATGTCTGGGTAAGGGAATTACGAGATTAGCATTATGCTGTTATTGCATCCCGACGGCACTGCAGCAGCGTCCTCGGAAACATCCTCAATTTGCCGTATTGTCAATTATTCGTAATAAATCAATTATTGTATGCTGTGAGATGAATTAAGAAATTATAGGCAAGTATGTGGTAAACACATTAGGGAATATTACACAATTAACTCTTTAAAACACATTTGTTGGCTCCGGAAAGGGCCGATTGAATTGTTGAATTTGCGTAACACGGACACATTTTGGCGGCTTTGGTCGATTTTCTTCAGCCATCTCGAACAAATTAAAGAATATTACACAATCAACTCTTTAAAACACATTTGTTGGCTCTGAAAAGGGCCGATTGAATTGTTGAATTTGCGTAACACGGACACATTTTGACGGCGCACTGGTAGCAATCCTCCTCGCCCGATGAGATTTGCGGTGCGGATGGCGATGTGCGCTTCAACAAGCGGCTTTGGTCGATTTTCTTCAGGCCATCTCGTACAAACAGCTTGCCTCTGGTAGCGAGGGAGCTGAGCAGGTTTGCAGGAGCTCTTACCAGCTCGAAAGCGAAACAGAATGAAACCGAATTTCAACGAAGAAGAGATGCTTTATTACCCTTAGAATAGCAGGTGATGCTCTCCTTTCAAATTCTTCGTTTTTCTTATCTGGAAATAGGCTATATGAAACTGATGTCTGGGTAAGGGAAATTACGAGATTAGCATTATGCTGTTATTGCATCCCGACGGCACTGCAGCAGCGTCCTCGGAAACATCCTCAATTTGCCGTTATTGTCAATTATTCGTAATAAATCAATATTGTATGCTGTGAGAATGAATTAAGAAATTTATAGCAAGTATGTGGTAAACACATTAGGGAATATTACACAATTAACTCTTTAAAACACATTTGTTGGCTCCGGAAAGGCGATTGAATTGTTGAATTTGGCGTAACACGGACAACATTTTGGCCGGGCTTGGGTCGAATTTTCTTCAGCCATCTCGAAACAAATTAAAGAATATTACACAATCAACTCTTTAAAACACATTTGTTGGCTCTGAAAAGTGCCGATTGAATTGGTTGAAATTTGCGTAACACGGACACACTTTGACGGCGCACTGGTTGCAATCCTTCCTCGCCCGGTGAGATTTTCGGTGGCGATGACGATGTGCGCTTCAACAAGCGGCTTTGGTCGATTTTCTACAGCCATCTCGAACAAATTAGGGAATATTACAAATCAACTCTTTAAACACATTTGTTGGCTCTGGAAAGGGCCGATTGAAATGTTGAATTTTGCGTAACACTGACACATTTTGACGGCGCGCTGGTACAAATCCTCCTCGCCGATGAGCTTTGCGGTGGCGATGACGATGTGCGCTTCAACAAGCGCTTTGGTCGATTTTTCTTCAAGCCATCTCGAAACAAATTAAGGAATATTACACCAATCAACTCTTAAACACATTTGTTGGCTCTGAAAAGGGCCGATTGAATGTTGAATTTGCGTAACACGGACACACTTTGACGGCGCACTGGTTGCAATCCTCCTCGCCCGGTGAGATTTTCGGTGCTGATGACGATGTGCGCTTCCAAACAAGCGGCTTCGGTCGATTTTCTTCAGCCATCTCGTACACACAGCTGCCTCTGGTAGCGAGGAGCTGAGCAGTTTTGCAGGAGCTCTTACCAGCTCGAAAGCGAAACAGAATGAAACCGAATTCAACGAAGAAGGGATGCTTTATACCCTTAGAATAGCAGGTGATGCTCCTCCTTTCAAATTCTTCGTTTTCTTATCTGGGAAATAGGCTATATGAAACTGATGTCTGGGTAAGGGAATACAAGATTAGCATTATGCTGTTATTGCATCCGACGGCACTGCAGGCAGCGTCTTCGGAAACATCCTCAAATTGCCTTATTGTCAATTATTCGTAATAATCAATTATTGTATGCTGCATGAGATGAATAAGAATTATAGCAAGTATGTGGTAAACTCATTAGGGAATATTACACAATTAACTCTTTAAAACACATTTGTTGGCTCCGGAAAGGGCCGATTGAATTGTTGAATTTGCGTAACACGGACACATTTTGGCGGCTTTGGTCGATTTTCTTCAGCCATCTCGAACAAATTAAAGAATATACACAATCAACTCTTTAAAACACATTTTTGGCTCTGAAAAGTGCCGATTGAATTGTTGAATTTGCGTAACACGGACACACTTTGACGGCGCACTGGTTTGCAATCCTCCTCGCCCGGTGAGATTTTCGGTGCTGATGACGATGTGCGCTTCAACAAGCGGCTTTGGTCGATTTTCTTCAGCCATCTCGAACAAATTAAGGAATATTACACAATCAACTCTTTAAAACACATTTGTTGGCTCTGGAAAGGGCCGATTGAAATGTTGAATTTGCGTAACACTGACACATTTTGACGGCGCACTGGTACAAATCCTCCTCGCCCGATGAGCTTTGCGGTGGCGATGACGATGTGCGCTTCAACAAGCGGCTTCAGTCGTGGCGGCGTGTTGTTGTTCCATTCGCGTTCCATTGAAAACTGAGCTGAGAATGCGAAAGACACTCGAGACTTGCTCGAGACATACTCTCTCAGGTAAAAGGCTTCATTAGATTTGATGCATACATATTATAACGAAAACTCAAGTTAAATTTTATACTTCACATGCCTTGTTACTTTTGTTACGTAGTATGTAATTGCATACAAGTGAACTGAAATGGCAAAAATATATAACTTTCTGTTATACATTCAATGTCTAGCCTACTAGACAAATAATCAAGTACAGAATGTTACAGCATCAATATTTAATATGAAAAAAAAACAACTTTCAATTATTTGGAACCTTAAATGAAATTGCATACATTGAGCGTAAAAAGTAAAATTTCAAAATTCTAATTAGGGACCGTTCATAATGACGTAGCATTTTAGAGGGAGTGGGGAGTCTACGACTTTGTTACGAACCATGTATTGGGTATGGGAAAATAGGCTACGATGGGGAGGAAGGTGCAAAAATTGGCCAAAGAATTCTACGTCATTTATGGTCGGGTCCTTATGTAAATAAAGCATTGCTTACTGTTGAAAGCATTTGACGCGCTCTTCTTTTTCAGGAATCAACAGAGAAGAACATTGATGGAAATGTTAACGAGAAAAAAATGGAATTCATCTGTAATTTGAACAGACTTCACTCGAATATCGAACCAACCAAACGTAATCCATATTTGGTACAAGCAAATGTTTGCAACAAGAAATTCATCAAGCAACTCATCGAAAATCATCGCACCAGCTACAAATGCCAAAGCAATTAATTTTACCTCGAGCTTGACGTTCAGTCACTGACAACTTGCACTACCTGCCAGAGTCGATTCCAATACATCTGCACATAAAGTGTACATTCTACATTGATAACAAATGCAACAGAAGGCATGTCTTTGATATTTTGAGTTTTAGCTTATGAAAATAATTCAGGTGAGCAGAAGTTAGCATGGGAGTATACTTTATTTGTAATGCATTAAATAGATACAGTCAGCTCTCTATAACTGGATGTTTGAGGAACCATGAAGTTAGGGAGATATCGAGTTAGAGATCACGAAATCAGTGCAACTGCGGTTCTAGGGACCATTAAAGTTGCTAGGGAAATAATCTTTTACAATGTTTCTACAACTCAATCATGCGAATTAAATTTGTCAAAACTCTGCTTTAAATTAAACTATCTATTTTTTAGATTTACTTTTATAGAATATTATAATTGATTTGTATTAGGATTAAGTATAAATAACAAAGTATAAGCTTCTGAACACAGTTAAAATGGAAACATGTGCCAAATACAGGGGCCAGTAAACTGCCGTACAGACGACAGATCAAATGGTAGACATGCACACACTGACGCAGAGACTGTCACGTGAATTGCAATGGTGGAGAAGATCTAGTAGAGGCTAGTTGAAGGTTTTTCTCGGCCTGTCCGTGGTCGCTTGTCGCTGAAGTCCGAGTAGAACTCCGCGAGTGCGTCGTCACAAGTTCCCCGTGGGTAGATCGGGAATCGGGAGTCTGGAACACGGTGTGTGAGTGCACTAGAAAGAAAACATCCCGCTGGGAATCGAGAACCAGGTTCGTTGGATTCATCAAAATTGCATTGCCTAGTTGAACGGGCTTCAGTAAGTGGTCGAACACCATCCCTCAGGATTTGCTGTGGAAGGAAGGTTTCAAGTCCTTATTAGTCTTTTGAAGGACTCTATATCTCGGAATTCGTAGTGTAAATGTGAATCCTTGCTATTGTGATCAGTTTTGAGTGTAAATCAATTCCAAAAACTCCGTAATTGTCGCATTTCTTGCACTGAAATTTTGCCTATCCAGAGATAACAAAAAGTAGTGTCAGATGAAAAATCAATAATCACGGGGTCAACCTCAGTTAACTATTTTCAATGTTTTCGACTTTTTCGGGCAATCCTTATAACTTTTGATCAAGCATAGTCTGAATAGTGGTTTAAAATTCTGGAATTCAGTAATTTTTAAAGCAGGAAAAATATGTCATGTGACTTATCATTCAAAACAGCTGACCATTTTTCGCTCACTCGCGTATAGGCTGTCTCCCTCGTTCCCCTGTAATCAAACGGGCAAAACGGTGCCTATTACTGTGTGGTTGCATAAGTTCGGGGAGGCGATGTGATTCAAAAACATTGCAAGGGATCAAAACTTGGCGTGATGATTGTTGTTATCCTTTATTGATTTCCAATAGAAAAACAATCATACTAATGGGTGCAGAGCCGTACTGCCCACCGGTTGACTGCCACTAACGACATGCCGCTAGACGCAGTGGAATTTGGATGTTACAACACACAGGATGAAATATTAATCCGAACCGGAGTGTGTGGCCAAGCGTCTATGAAGAAATACGTTGTTTGTTTTGTACCGCTATATCTATTGGCGACAGGTTTCGTAGTTTGCTGTCTATGTGCATTCTAGAATCTTATAAGAATGAACATCGGTCTACCTGCTTACCTATTTTTTGTCTTATCAATTTATTGGAATTACTATAAGGTGATTATATAAACGAAGCCAAAAATTAAATTTCTAGTGCCACAAGACGAGAGAATCTGACAGCAGTTTACGTTGAAAACAATCAAATTGCTTGCTTGCTGGTGGTGACCATTGGGATAGATTTTCAACGCAGAGCGCTTGTTTGGTTCTCAAGTATTGTGCTCTTGAAAATTTGAGGTATGGCTTCGTTCTAAAATCACCAGGTGATTTTAGCTGCAGCCAAACGAGAAAGTTACCAATAAGATAAACGTGGAGTATCTCCAAGCAATAAGATGGTCCGAAACACCTACGAAACAATATACATTACTGCATATCTAACGCAGGTGTTAAGTGCCTATCTACAATAAGAGCTAAACCGCCAATATATTTAAAACTATGTGGTCAAAATTTGTATTAGACCAAGTCAAGGAAACACAAATCCTCTTATAAAGGGATTCAGTGTCAGTTACTTTCATTCAAATTGTGGAATGTTTAGAGATATGCTTCAAAATTATTCGAACGAATCAGCAGAATGTTTACTAGAATTCCGTTGAGAAATTTGCTACAGAAATTTATTAAACAGTATATTTTAAGAGCTTCTAGATAATTTCACGTAAGTTGTGTAATTTCAGGGAGGAGTAGAATTTTGCCATATTAAGCCTTGTTGAAGCGTTTGGCGATTATAAAGCAAAGCCATGTTGAAGATGTTTTGTGCTCGATTGCCGATCGTTCAAAATTTTCGTAAAAGACGTAACTCTCCCTTAATGTCTGTGGATGTGCTCATTCGGGACGAAATGCCAAGAAAAAGAAAAAAGGGAGGAATACCTATTATTATGCAGAACATGTTGTTGTGATCAATGAAAGTTAACAGCTGCATTGTGCATTTGTATCCGATATAAATACAGGAACAAGATAATAGAGTTTTGGCGAATATTTCAGAATGAAATCCAGCTAAAATTTCTCGTGTTGGGACGAATTCGACAGAGTTGCCACTATAGTAGAATAACAACGATAATAATTTTTTGGGGAAATTTAAGGAAGAGATTATGTTTGAAATTGAAAGGTTTTACTCGAAGATTTTTTTGAGCTCATGAAAAGAACATTCTTGGTACAATCCACAGACAGATTCCTGAAGAAATTTGTAGAGGCTCTCAAGATGGGAATTTTGAAAAAAAAAAATCTGGTGGTTTCGTCTCAAACACCTCAAGTGGGTGACCAATTTCGCATAAATACGTTACGCATACAAACGTTTGGCATAAAGCAGTTTCATACAAGAAAAGGTAATATTTCAAAGAAGGCATATAATTCTCATCATGCCAAATGTTCATTATGCCATCAGTATGCGAAACGTTCTTTTTGCGAAATGTCCCACCCCCTATCAAAAGACCCTCATGTCATATGTTGTTTCTAGGAATGTTGCTAGAAATTGTATGAGAAATAGTTTTAGGGAGTATCATTCTCTTAAAATATTCATATGAAAATGTTTCTCTTTTGCGATATTTGCCCATTTTGAAGCCTTCGCCAAAAATAATTCGGATTTGGTTTGCTCAAGGAACGTGGAAAGTTCCTCCCCAGACAACCAGAATGTACATACAACTAAATCACCTTATGCGTTAAGTGATGTTTTGTGTGAAAAGATTCCGTATAAGATGTCATCAAAAGGCCTTATGCGTACAAAAGTGGAGGCGATATATGTGCATAATTTATATGATGAAAATTAACATACAATGCGAGTGTACAAATTTTATGACGAATTAATCTGTTACTTTGTACGACTTAGTTTATGATAACAGCTGTCAATGCTACGGATTGATTCGACTTCCTTTGTACGTTTATACAGAACGAAACAACATCACTGATGAACTCAGAAAATAGCATTCTATGCGAGGAAATCTCAATCAAACGATTTCATTAACTATGTTGTGCGGGTGTGATGTAATTCGAACAAGTAAAACGACTCTTTACGTTAATTGTTATGCGACTTATTTGTCTGGGTCACTATGTAGACTTTGGCACTTCTGAAGATATTCAGAACAGATCGTTATGGAGTGTTCATCTTATTCTTAGTCTGGATTTCAATCCAGATAATAGATATTTTTTTAAACACTCTTTTATTTTTCAATTTACTGTAGGAAAACTTAATAAATCATTGGAGTTTTTTTTTTCTGTTCGGGATGAAGCACTGCGACCAGTTTTCTTTGATCTTTTGTGGTATACCCGTGACCTTTGTTTAGTGCATGTCGTTTACTCCATTACTATTGAGAAATAATGAAGTAGTCGTTTTTATACAAATATTATTCTTTACCATTTCGCATAGAGCCTCTTTAGAAAAGATACCGCTATTTATACCTTTTGGAGAAAACAGTTTGTCACCATTAAACTCTCAAAAGCGCGCCCCTTTAATCAGGTTCGGCCACTAAGCTGGTTGAATGATACTGATTTTGGACCATGCATCGGTACTCTAGCGTATCAAATTATTGCTTCTACTTATAAGGTTCAAAGTCGTTTTTTGAAACTGTGAACGGGTTCATCCCATGAAACATTTAGATTCCTTGAAACAAAAGCTTATTTTAGAAGTTAGGAGGTCTGCTACTCTACTGATTCGGAATCGTTTTCCCTCCTAGATTATCGAAATATAAACTCTTGAACTCGGAAAGAAATTGTCTCATGAGGTGAAAACCAACCTCAGATGCTGATTGAGCCATTTTTTCACTTCGACTCCTCATTATTCTAGGACAAATAGGTGGTCTTAGTGCCTTGTTACTCTCTTATACTCTTCCGGACCTTACTTATAAGTATTCACAAGAAAAGATACAACAAGAGTACATATGGTAGATCTTACCCCGGTAACGCACCTCGAAAAGGTGATCTACCCGCGTTACGGGCAAGGTTGCCCATTGACCTTAAAAAAAGTTATCAACAGCCTTCCAAAGCATCAAGCCAGAACCTCATTAAAAATTAGTCACGAGTTCTACGGATATTACACTGAAAGCTTGTTCATGAATTCTATTTGAAACTTTATGTACCATAATCCGGTTTCGTTTTTTTATGAAATAAGATTTAACATTTCATAAAATTAGTTTTACTATCAAAAAATTATAATGACACATTGGGAAGAAATTGATCACCGTATAAAAACGTAGGTTTAGGAATAGAAAATTTCCTTATTTTCTAAATTTGGGTCTCCGAATCTAAAATTGATGTCCAACATTGTTACAACTCGTGTATTTCATAATTTTATTGCAAAACTAAACTTTGTATATCTGTATTGCACACCTAATTGAAGGCAATTACCTTTGAAATAATCACGTTGTTCACGAATGTATGAGCAAAAAATATGCTTTTAATGCTGTATCATTTAAAAATGAGTTCATTAGTCCACACTTAGCTTACATAACATTTTTATAACTAGAAAACATGGAATGTCTATGAAGCCACCGAAACATTAAGCCATCTTAGAAGAAAAAAAAAAAACTATTTGGTACCGACCTGATCGAACTTTCCCGGTGATCAATTTGCCCCCGGATTACGGTACATGAAAGCTGAATCGTCTTCAGATTTTACGTCCGTTGAAGTCCGCCATTTATGTGTTATCGGATCGACCAAAATTAATCATTGCTGATAAAATGATTGAACTGAATAAAATTGCCTACAAAATTTATATGTAGTTGACCACTGAAATCTTTTATGCCCTCTAATAAATTAGTTTCTATATTACAACTTAATATCTAGAACAAGTAAAGGCATTTGCACCGAAATAGGCAGTTCTTCAGAAAGCCCAAGCAAGAAGTTTCGATTTCAATACGCCGAGAAGTTTCACGGTTCACATTGTGCTAGTGCGAAAAGATATTCGTGTTTAGTCGAGTATTGATTACAGTTGATAAAGTTTTGTAAGGGCTATAGGTTCCAAAGTTACAGATGGTGAAGTTTGACAAAAGAAATGCACCGAAACTAAAAGTGATCTTGCAAAAAAAAAACTATTCGTTGAATTGTCTTGGAGTCTTAAGCACATTTGTTCCTCATTACTTAATGAACAGGTATGCCAAATTGATTGGACGAATTTTTGTTTTGCTCGCAAATTTGACTTTTGAAACCTGAAGTATAAAAAGGAATCGGTTGAGAGACGCCGAAAATATAGCTATCTGAATTTTACCGTTTTGTGTGGGAAGGTGGCTTGACGTATTTTATATGTCCATACTGTATATTTTTCTTTTATCGTCATTACTTAAAACATCTTTTGAATGGTTCGACATTATGGATGTTGACGTACTTTTCAAAACTCCTACCACAAAACCTTTTCATCTCGAGACAAAATACTAAAGTAGTTTTAAGTAAGAGTCGTATTTTTCCTCCTTATCCATCCTTATCCCTTATCTTCCTTATGCATCACCGACCAAAGGTGATTGCCAAACCTTTTCCTAACTCACTAATATACATCCTTTCCGTGGTGATTGTGGAGTTGCAGAGATATTCTCGGTCTCTAGAAGCAACAATCATTACACCCTAACATTCCTTTCCAATCCCAACAGACTGTAAGGACTTAGCCGGATGTTATTGATCTATAATATGAAATCTGCTAAAATGTCCACTTCGAGAATAAGCGCAAGGTCATATACCTTATTCATTTGGATCGTAGTGCAATTCTTACTTACTACTTCTAAAAAGATCAATGAATCAATCAATTAATCAAATAGTTAAAGACTAAAACGCGCAATAATTGGTCAACTTCAAATTGTTGTGTTTCTATTGAAATACTGCATTTGTGAGTTGAGTGTTATACAATGGTTGCTATGATGAGTTACATCTTTGCTCTTCAGTTTTCAAAATGACGTCCAAGTTAGAGGAGCAGCGTGTCATTTTTTTTTTCTCGCGCAGCAAGAGAATCAGAAGTTCTCGCACGAACTTATGTGAAGCAGATTTCAAGCAGCTTCCGGGACAGGAGCAAACTATCGAAATTCCCCACCCTCGACCGGCATGCCATATGCTCGTGTGGTAACAATAAGTGACATTTTTATCACTACGGAAACCATCAATCATAAGATCTACGTCTAGAAGAGCATCGAAAAGCGGCTATTACCATTCATGAAGCAACATAATAGACCTGTGCTGTTCTGGCCAGACTTGTCGAGCTGCCACTATGGGTAAAAATCAATCGAGTGGTACGATGCGAAAAACGTGGTTTTTGTACCCAAAAATCATAATCCTCCCAACAGTCCTGAACTTCGCTCTATTGAACGGTATTGGGCCTTGATAAGATGTAATTCAAAATAAAAACTAATAAATCCGTGGAAAACGAGCAGCAGTTTATATTAAATTGACGTTCGGCGGCGAATACGGTCGATGAGATCACTATGCAAAATTTATGGAAGGGGTTAACCTGAATGCACGGCAGTTCGGAATTGTTTGTCAAAATTAATATCGGATCATTTTTTGCTTTAAATTTATGAATTAATTCATTAATTCAAGTGCGACTATAGGGGACTGTCCACTAAGGGAACACCGACCCTAGTACTTCTAAAATGCTCTACTCAAATATGAAGTCAGTATTTGAAAATGATTAAGATAAGGCCTTGTCAAAACATTACCAGCTTGGAAAATTTGTTTTTTTTTTTCGACAATTTGGGAATTTCGAAAAAGAATCTAAATATTTCCTAAGATCGAAGCTGATTCCAAATTCTAATTATGAACTCTCATAGGTATGTAACCCAACGGAATCACAAGGAACCGGTGAACTTTACCAAAAAACTCCAAAAGGTCTTCGAAAAACTAGACCTCCACACACTGAGGATGCAGCAAATTCAAATATCATGCAAATATACATTGATTATTTTGCCACAAGTCTGATTTTCAGATGACATTCTTACAAACGGTTTCAAAACGACATAAAATAAGTTTGCTCAAAATCAAAAAGTCGCTAAACTGGAAGCGATCCAAAAACATCGAGAACAGAACGAATCGTTCAACGACGCTACCTAAATTGACTTGGTTAGAAGCCAATAAAAGTACTTATTCTAGGCGATAAAGAACTCGTATGCTTTCACTAGAGCTTTCTTAAGAGTTGTGAGGATTCTCCACTGTACGACCCAGACAACCAGAAAATCGCATGAAAGTTCACGTTACAATTTCGTTTACTCATACTAATTACATCAAACTCGCAAAACACCGTGGATAAACTCGTCAGATTGATGAGTTTCCTCGCATAAAAGACTTCTTTCTGAGTTCATTTGTACATTTTGTTTCGTCTCGTACACACGTACAAAATAAGTCGAATTAATCCGTAGCAGCTGTCAAATCATCATTTGTTATCATAAGTTAAGTCGCATAATATTACAGGTTAGCTCGGTAGAATATTTATACACTCGCATTGTATGTTTATTATTCATCACATAATATATGTACGCATATCGCCTCCACTTTTGTACGTAGAAGGCCGTTTCGCAACATCTTATTAAGTGAAATTTTGCACATATAGAGCCTCCAGGTGATTTCGTTATACGTAACATTTTGGTTGTCTGGGGATACCATTGAAGCTGAAACGAGTAACCATCAGGAAATGTCGAAATTGCATCATTTTAAAATTTTATCTTCTTGCTAGGCAGATGATAGTAGTTTACGGAAAATTTTTATAGCACAAGGCGTACATTTATTATTTATACATACCAAGTTGGCTAATTACTAATTATGTGGCTTCTGACATTCCAGGTAACTGTCGCACGATCCTCTGACACAGTTCCACGGTAGAACCCAACTGACCAAACCAAAATGTCCGAGTATTGGCTAATATCCGCCCCGGGTGACAAGACCTGTCAGCAAACCTGGGAAACGATGAACAACTTAACCAGCAAGCAGAACAACCTCTGCGAGAACTTCAAGTTCCACATTCCGGATTTGAAGGTAGGATCGCAGCTCTGGTCAAGATCACCATGTTCTATGTACTTATCGGATCATTCGTCTTGCAGGTCGGTACACTGGATCAGCTCGTCGGTTTGTCCGATGACTTGGGCAAGCTCGACGCCTATGTGGAGCAGTCGACACGTAAGATTGCCTCATACCTGGGGGACGTTCTCGAGGATCAGCGGGATAAGCTGTACGAAAATCTGCAGG
Source organism: Aedes aegypti (assembly GCF_002204515.2). NCBI lineage: Eukaryota > Metazoa > Arthropoda > Insecta > Diptera > Culicidae > Aedes > Aedes aegypti. The sequence goes on from NW_018734639.1 coordinate 25,565, forward strand.
CAAACAACAGTAAGTATGGATATTTGCTTAAGTTTTATATTTATGGGGTTTTCGATAATGTGTTTTGCATTGAGCTAAATTACATTCGACCCAGACATGATTTTTTGGAGGAATTTTCAACCATCATCGCATCCAAGCCAAAGATAGGAAGACTGTCGATCGCACCAAACTTTCATAACTGCTGCATTCCTTGTTTCGTTAATTTAATTTGATTTTTTTGCTTTATATTATGTATTGTTGGTTATTGCTTTCTACTCGTGGTCAATAAAATACTTGAAATTCATGATATTTTATTAGTACACAACTAAATGAATTCTATTAATCTGGACTTGACGAATATTATCACAAGTCATAAGATCAATTTTCCTTCTTCGTAATCTAATCTCATACGAAAATACAATGTTTTCGGTACGAAAAGATTAAATTATACTTCAAAAACTTATTTCTTGTGTAATTTCTTTTAAACATGCGTACAACATTGACATTTAAATAACGAGCAATTGTCTTTTTCTTGTGCTTCGTAGTACGGACTAATTTTGATAGTTTATCAAAGGAAGTCCTAATACTTCTGATCTCCTTTTCATAAAACAAGAACTGATTAGTCGATTGCACTAGTTCTTCGAATTGTCGTAACACATACAAGACATTTGAGTCTTGAGTATTTTTAAACATGTTTAAGTTTTTATTTTCCCATTTTAACATAAGCTGAAATTTTATCTCTCAAATCAGTTAAATTTAATAAATGTTATCTTTCAAAATTGGCGATGATGATCTTCTAATTTTTATTTATAAACTGTTTTTCAGTAGTTTTCATTCAAAGATTGAATTATCTCAGATTCATTAACATGTGCTTTCGTTTATTTAAAATGCATGACCAAAGCTTAATAGAAGTGTTTTCTGATTAGTTACGGCATGCCTTCCAATATTTGCACATTTTCCCGCCCACATCCCCGATATCCTTTTACACATTTTCCATCTAGCGTCCAACATACCGGTCCTTCTTTCATGTAAATTTATTCCATCAAGCTAAACATTAAACAAATTGATTTTACTAATGACAATGAAATAAAAATGAACACAAGGTCTGGACCGCCTGACGAGTCTCCACTGAATGATCCCGAGATATTGTTTCACACTTTTGTCGTTCTACGAGTCAGCAACAGCTTCAAAGCGTCGTTCCTGTATCTGACCTCAGCAATCATGGCACAAATTCGAGCTGCGTTATTGTCCATCATACAAATTCGTCGGCATCCGGTTCAGAGCGGGACATGGATTCATCGTCCTGCTTTGTGTCGCTTCGGGTTCGATGCTGACTCTCCGGTAATCGTTGAAATCACCGACAGTTTAGTAGTGTCAAAAACAGCAATCACCAACACCCTCAGTCCACAACGGCAATGTTCTTTATTTTTCGGTGCAGGAAACGCAGTCACAGTAGCAATTGTATGTCGCTTTCGTCCGACCCCGAGCCGGACCACGATCGTGACCATGACATCAGAAAGTAGCTTCGAAGGTGGTTCCATAGGCGCAAAACTCTGCACAAATCCAGGTACTGGCATCCATGAGACAGTGATATTGCGACTCACGCACCTATTTGTCGTTTCTTTCTGATTTCGTACATCTCGTTGTGTACTGTATATGCGGGTTACATGTACTGTTATCTGCATTGTTGAGCAGGGAACCAAAAAATAAGAATTTTGTATTATAATTCGTCGACTATTTGTATATATTTTTTGAAGGATTTAGAGGGATTATTGTTTTTATGACAAATTGACTGTGCTTGTTTAGTTACTTCGAAAGAGTTAACAATTTGTGAAGTTTTTTATTGCTGTGAAACTTTTCTCCTCCCGATGAATACTCTGTTTCCGTACTATAAAATTACTTTAACAATTGCCGTTAAAATTATTGGACTTTCGATATTGTCGTTCTCTAGAATTTCTTAATCAACTCACTATACCCACGTGGGTATATTACTATTCTATGGTCACCACTATTATACGTCATCTTCGCATTTTAATTACGCATGTTATAAATGTGTGTGGACCGTGACTATACCATTCCGGTGACCAAGGACTTCATTAATTCAGGTTGTTACCAGCTCCCCAACACTAATCCTGTAGGGATAATGACATGCTCGGAAAACTTGTGCCGTTTTATTTCAATTCCACAAAAAAAAAAAAAAAACATACGCTTTTCGCTTAAAAGATATCTATCACTATCGGCATTTACAAAACACATCCTTCACCCTACTGATGTAGAATCTTATATCTGCTGTTGGTAAAGCTTCCTGTTACCATATTATCAAGATTAATTTACATTTTACTCTTCTGTTTTTATCGTTTCCTATGTTGATGTGGTCCTTCTTCTGGCTTAAGCTTTTCTTATAATACTCAAAAAGTTCGTTTCATACGTTTCCAATAAAACTACACATTCTAGGTAATGTATAACTCAATCTTATCTAACCAGACTGTAATTATGCCCCAACCGCACGCAGTAATGGGTCCATTTCGTTTTCAAAAGCAATTAAAGCTATATTCGCATAACGCGGAAACAATATGATCTACCACTATTCCGTTTGCGTTTTCTGCCCTTGGGACGGGGCGTATTAAACCTGGTCTATACACGGTTACTCTTATGATTACAGTGGCCTTCACACATCTTATAAATATTTTTTTATTCATCAGGTGTTCCCAGTTCCTATTACTAGTCAAGAAATAAAATTAAAGATCTAATTTTCTTTGACAGATAGAACTTTTTACTTTACTCAGAATTGGTATTGTGCCGATGTGGCGCTCGTTGAAAGCCAGGGATTTATATGAAATTGAAACATCAAGGGTCTTTGAATTACCGTGAGAAACCAGTAGATCGAATAGATGATAGAGAGGTATCTTCTCATCCTTTGAGCAATCATCAGTCGCATACTTCGATTCATGGAACCACTTATCTAATCAGTGCATAAATAAAAGAACCGAGTGGCAGGTGAATGGTATAGTAGTGGCTTCGAGTTAATCAGAGTACATGCGAAAAATCACAACGTGGCTACGTTATCTAACGTACAGTATGGTTTTCAATAATTTGTGAATATCATCAAGCTAGCCTATGTTGCTCCTGGTGTCTGATGCAAGTCGAGTTTAAGTCTATCTTTATAACTAGTAAGTAAGTCGTCTACTGAATGTCTGTATATATCGGCGGGAAACTGCAGCGGAATTACAACATTTTGTCTATCCCTCAGTAGTGTTATTGGTGCCTCACTAGAGCATTCGGTGTGTGTTTTGCTATTTTCAAAGGGCAATATTGTTGCCCTAATTACTAGCAGTGCTCTCCGAACACGCGTGAGTTTCACGTCCGGCTGCCGTCTGTACTTGGATTCTTGCTACGTCCGATTGCCTTATGTAAGTTCGTGAATTTTCAGAACTTTTATCCCAGGAGCTTCTGGGCGATTACACTAGCCCCATCTCTTAAATATAGCTTACTCTCAAAACCTTGCGTGGAATCAGACTATATATATAATACATCTTCGCAAAGTTATGTTTAGTTCGCATATAAAGACAGCGCTCGCATCCCCAATAATGCACGCAGATGACTCCAGAAATGCACGCTTTTGTACCGCGGAAGATGTGCATTTTTTAGGCATTTTAGAATGAATTAGGCCAATCTTGGACAGACTAATACTCTCCGATTGTTCCACCATAAATAGTTATTGCTTGTGAAATCTGGAATATTATGGCCCCGTTTTTGTTATAGGTTGCTATTGAAAAAGATTAGATGGTCCATTTGATTTCCCGATTGATTATAGATGGAGGCTCGATAACAACGTTACGAATATGATTATGAATAATATTTTCTCTTCAGGACAATGCTATGAGTACCAGTTAATTCATTATTGCTTATATCTAGCCCATTTTATAACTCATTTATTTTGTATCTCTTTTACTTTGGACCTAATCCTTTTAGAGCTTTTTTTATTTGTATACTTACAGGCTCGGACATTTAGAGTTGGTACGGCAAACAGAAATATCTGCGTTTTTATGTACTCCTGGCTCGTTAAAGTTCGAATTTCTAATAATCACTCCTAGTCAAACGTAGTTCATGATATATTAGCGATTTTCAGAGCTGTAAAAAGATTGGTATCTAACTATATGATATTCCAGCGTATGAACAGCGAAAAGCTGGCCCATCATCTTCCTTCCGTGTTTCTCGGTTGAGAAAGGTCTAACACTTGTATTGCTGATGATGCGTTCTTCCCCTCACATAAAGACGTTATAACTTAATGATAGTTTGATACTGTCTTAAACGAATCAAAGCGCCCTATGTTTCTCTGGCGCGCATACCATAGCGTCATGTCTGACGTTTGTTCTTTTTTTGTAGCATGGACATTCGAATACTCTCTTTCTCCTGTACAGTGATAAAGTTAACACAAAATATGTTAGATTAACACCGTCCCTGCATAAGCAGCTACCTCTCTTATAGCCCGTTTATGGTTGTCATTCGCTTACTTGCGCTTCTATAGTCTCCGTTTGAGCATGTATGAAGCTTACTTATAGACATCTCAGAGATTGGCGGATGACACGAGATGTTTAAGTAATAAGGATAAACTAGCTATGCGTTCCTCTTATAGTAAATCGTTCTGAGGAATTACCTCCTTTTATGTCTAATGTATCGGATACACATTTGCTAGTCGATCAGGTACTTCGACTGTGTCAATTTTGTTCCTATCTTTTGTTTTTCCGTAAGTGTGTTGGCGGGAGCGTGTGCTTTTAACCTTCTGTAACGCTGTTAACTGGTAAATAAGCTATGTTCGCGCTATCATAGAAGTTTCCTAGGAATGGATCTTCTCATACAGTCTCATTGTTTCTGCTAAATACTTGGACTCGGATGCTCACTGCACAGACAGAATTATTGTTTACAGACTTTCTAATCGTACGTTAGATGTAAAGAATAGTGGTTCAGTTACTTTAGCGCTAAGTTAACATGACCTTTCCGCCACCCATAACGTCAAACATAGTAATAGTATATCATTGAGATATGATGTGTTATATTTAATAAACCATAATTTTGTGTTATCATCCTATTCAAAATTTGGGAATTCTTGTCTGTACAGATCCACCAGCGAATTTGGTTAACATCATAACCTTCATTCTTCGCATGTAGGATAGTCCCACAGCGTGAAGTCCTATTATGGGTCTCGATCATCATTTTGGATGTGACTGTGTTTGTGGCTTGGTTCATTATTCCGCGAGTCTCTGTCATCACTCATCATCGATCCTAGATGAACCTTTTTTTATGTAATACCCGTTTCAAAAATACCCACCTCATCTATCGGTCTTGGGCAGTTGTAGCCCACATGCTGATGATGCCGCTTCGTCCCAGTCACATTCTTTGCGGTGGTAACGAACTGTGGAAGTTTGCCCATTCCGGTCCTTCACGGTTAAGCAAGCTGTTGTGGCAGTCAAGGACCGATTCCAGTCCGAAGCAATGGAACAAGCAGATTTATATGTTGGAAATTTTTAGTAACTCAGCTGTCCGCCTACTAACACATACCAGATTCCACTAGGAATTCGGTTTTTTGGCGCCCGGGGGTGCCCTTTCCCATTACTGGCCCGACCAGTCCACGGTTCAGGACACCTGGTTCCACATTCTCTGCTTTATTTTCCTCTGTTACACATGTATTTTCTACATATCTGACCTATTCTTTTTCTTATAGATTCTCTTTTTCTCTACTGGCAACACACCTCTTTCTGCACCACCGTTTCCGCATTTGGGTCCAACCCCTTTGAGTTATGGCCATTTTTTGTCACACTCCCACCCAGTTCAAAGATCTCTATGACATTTAAGCCTTTTCTTCTGGGCATCTTCTCACTGCAATCTCAATAAAAAAGTTATACAGTATAACTTACATGTTTTATATCCTTTCATATTATCCTGATCCATACTTCCGTAGCTCCTTTTCACAAAGATTCGATTAGCTCTTTGATCCCGTATTATAGTTCTTGTCCATTTGAGTTGGCACTGGCAGAAATCCAGTTCCCGTTTCTTTACCTCGATTCGATACCTTGTGTAATCAGCTTGTTGTTTACGTTTCAATTTTTCTTTTCGTTGGAAGCAGTTGAGAAGTGCGGCAGCAAGCATGAGCCTAGTTATCATTCCTAAGCAGAGTGACGTCAAAGCTTGAGAGACTTTTTTTTATTTAAAATAGATTATTAGACCCTCCGCCTTTTTACAATGAAATGGTACGCCTTGTTAAATCTCTTCGTCTTGTAAGTCGCAGTGTGTCCGAAAAAATGTTTCACTTCCAACAGTTGTCTTCTTGATGTTGAGATACTCTCCAACGAGGAACCCAATTTCTGGCGGTTGACATTTAATTCCTCGTTCTGTTTTCCATTTTTCTTACCTTTCGGCTTGAGTATTGATCTCTGGGATCACCTTACATGATGACTCCCCTGTTTCTTCCCAGTGGATCTGGCCCTCAAGTTTACCAACCGATCAGTCCAAATCGAGCCGCACACATTTGCCGACCATCCGATCTGCGAAACAGGTCATTTGGTAGATATCAACTCGATCGGATTCTTAAGACTCAAAATCCGCTGCCTAACAACAATTCTTCCTTGAATAGGGAAATTTCTGCAGAAATCTGAAAAGAAGCAGACGTATAGGGTTTTGCACGTGCGTTTCATCGGATCATTTCATTTTATATCATCTTTTTCCCGCTTACAGGAAGGAAGCCTTGGTTGACCGCCCAAATAATTTCCTTCTTTCTTTCCATAGGTGTTTTCGTACCTGTGTGCGGGTTGTTAT
>NW_018734640.1:0-32412 GCF_002204515.2 Aedes aegypti
TTTTGTCATACATTCGAAAATGTCCAAAACAATAAATGGTACAGAACTGTTTACACTCATGTAAAAATGTTAAAATATATATCAGTTTCTGGAACTTTGATGTTGGTTTGGAAACAATTCAGTAAATATTAGCACAAACGTGAGCACGTGAAAGTATTTTTAAACACATTACACAAATAAGGGAGAATGGAAAGAGATGCGTGATGCATACCAAATATATTGAGGTGCCAAACAGAAAGTGACACGGGAGCTCTCCACCTTCTGGAAGCGATTGAATAGGATCGATTTTTGTTTGAAGTGATTTTTGGACGCCTCTGGAAAGGAGACGGAACAAATCAAAGCACACCAAGATTATTCACTAAATATGTATATCAAATGCGTTTGCAGCCTTTGATTTGTGTGCCCAATGGACCCATTTGATTTTGATGGGAAAAGTTATACGTAATGTGTTTTCATTTAAAATCGTTACCTTGCAAAAAACAAATGGAGCCGTTGGGCACACTTTTGTTTGCTGCAAGCACCTTTTTCCCAACTAGGATGTTTTCAAATGTTGAAGAAAACTTGTATAATGATTGTGACATTTCAATGTCCTCTCAACCATTCTTCTATTGCCTTCTGGGTACAACTTTTTGAGCACGAGTTCCACATATGTTATGTGCTATAGCAGTTGACAACAAAGCAGTGTTTGATTTGTGGTGTGTATTGAATGATGTAGCAGTGTGGGTGTACAGTGGAAGGCGTTTGGTGGGAGGTGGCGAGAATGCATTTTGCGAAGATGTACTTGGAGTTAGTGTAGTCTGTGGATTTGAGAATTGTTCGGGTTTTGGGCTTGATTAGGATTGCTGAGACTGGGAGTTCGCCGGCTTGAGGTCCTTTAGAGTGTTTCTGGGAGGAGGGCTGATTCACATTCTGCCCAAGACCAGCAGCATTGCTGTACGGATGCAGCAACTGGTGGTGGCGTTGTCCACATTTGCCACATGTAGACCTCAAACAATCCGCGACGAAATGACCAGAACGTAAACAATTCAGACACAATCCAAGTTTCCGAGCAAGAGATTTCCGATCGACGACCTTCATCATCCCAAAACTCGTACACTGCTCCACGGTATGTGGTCCCCCATTGTATACAAGGCAACCTTTGCTCGACACCGCAGCATGAACCATGGGATTCTTGTTGAACTTCTTGAAGTCGTTGCTCTTCCGCGCTGAAGTTGATTGCAAGATTGCACAGTGGTTCTCCAGGAAGTCAACCATGGCTTGGTATGACGGGATGTTCTTTGAACTATGATGCGTTTCCCATAGACGGAGTGTATCGTCGTCCAGCTTCTGAGAAAGCATGAAAGCCAGCAGCGTACTCCATTGATCAGGGTTTTCGCCTAGCTTCTCCAGCTGTTGGAGGTTTATCTTGAAAGTCATCAGGAGATGGTTCAGTGCTTGAAAACTCTCCGACTTCATGGAAGCAACAGAGAACAGTGCCTTCAAATGTTCCTGTGCGATGAGCTTATGGTTCTCGTACTTGGACTCCAGGATACTCCAAGCTAAATCATAGTTGGCTGCTGTAACCTGGATCTGGTTGATCTGGTACAGAGCTTCAATCCTTCAGAGACGTACGTAGATAGTTGAATTTGTCTATCGTACTAAGGTGATTGTTGTCGTGGATCAGCGATGTAAAGTTGTCTCGGAAGTTCATCCAATCCAACAGCCTTCCCGAGAACGTAGGAAGCTTCAACTCAGGATATCTTGTCCGCGATACCTGGCTAACCTGGGGCTGGACCTCCTGTTTCGGCTCTCCAACAGCTCCCGGATATCCACCGATCGACGAAAGAAGCTTCTGCTTCAAATCGAAATATTTGTTTTCAAATTCCTTGAAAATCTCAGCATTTTCCCTTTGGCGGGCCTCAGCCAGGGCAGCTTGTCTGGACGCTCCATCCTCAGCTTCCTCTTCTATTCCGCCAACCGCACTTTCAGGTTCTATATCCAGATCATCAGTTAGCACTTCGATATTCCACTCTCAATTCACAGTATTTTTCATAACATCGTCCAACTTCTTCAATCGCAGTTGCACGGTACACTTGTCACGTTCTTCTTGGTACGTCGACAGGAACTCTTCGATGTTTTCCAAAGAAATCCGCGCGTGTCGCTCCTGCTTCACCAGCTGTCGAAGCTGCGTTGTCGGCATCGTTGTAGAAACACTGGTCACGCACTATGAATCACTAAACCACAACTCACTCCCGAGAGCTCAAGCGACCGAACGATTGACAGCAATTGACAGGCCAACGTACCACCAAGTGGTAAATTCTCAATGAAATAGAGCAATCAAGAAATGCCTAAAAGGCAAAACATAAATAATCAAGCCAGAGGAATCTCAAAACCTTCTCCACAGAATGCTACTGATGAGTACAATTCGCATGCAATTAAAACTCAATCAGAGCTTAATTTTCTCTACCGCTCGTAGAGCTTTCGGTATGGCTGGTACAAATGCTATCCAAGCCAAACCACCTCAACTACTCAATCACACGCACACTGTACTTATCTGTTTTCTGCTGCTGAAGTCCGACTGTCCTGGGGCCTTTGGTATCGATGGTGATGTCCACTGCAGACGAACGAGATACTTCTCACTCCTGGAAGACTAACAGCAACCACTAGAGCACCTACAGCAACCACGCATGTAATTCCCCAAAAGGCGACGGAATAAATCTTCACCACAGCAGCATCAGCAGCGAGAATAGGCACTTTCCCCAACGTTTCTCCACGCCGGCAGAACAGATTTACTATCCCCCACTATCACTATGCCAGTACAATGGCAATCAATTCAGACCGCACTGGTCTTTTGTACACTGGTCGATGACCGTATCGACCCAAGCCAAGCGCACTACACGGAACACGTATCCTTCACGAGTCTGGCAAATCCGGCTCGAAGGACCAATATGTGGGATACTCCCGGTTCGCACTTCAGCGAAACACCCGCGAATCAACTGTCCGTACACTACGCGACCACTTGTGATACGATCACACGAAATTAAATGAACTATTCGCACTTCAATCGAAACCAAAAGAACTAATTTATTCACTTCACACAGTGGACTGTATTTACGATACGCGACGCGACGGTCCAACGGTCGATACCGATGCCGTCGGTGGTTTGGTTATAACTAAATCTCCTTCGTATCTCTGCATCAAGGGATGCTGCAAGAGATTAACTCGATCCCTCATCGGGTTATCTCTCTCTGAGAATTAACATATGAGCTATTGATATCTATCTAGAGCATTGCGGTCACTCAATTGCCGATCTGTCTCGTGGTACAGTGGCGCGTAAAAATATCGTACCTATCTATATCTAACAATCACAAGGGCTAACCTTTTGATCTGCTCAAGGGGGAGGACAAATTTTCAATACGCATCGAACAAACTCTGAGGTACTCACATTTGCTAAGAAATAGGAAAATATACTTATCCTACTACGATCCAGCATTTTACTCTTAGGATAAGTAAACTCTATACTGCTACGGCAAATTAAATGTAATATGTTTTTGTTTTAACCAAATTAGCATGATAGATAATAAATGTATTCTTTGGAATAATACTAATTGAGAAAATAAAACAAGAAAAAAATCTGTTTTCTACAAATATCGGAAGGAGTTTTTTTATAGGATTAAATAATCGTTATGAGAAAAAGGGTTTATATTATTAAAAGATTCAAACTGGTGTAACTAAAAGGATGAATGATCTTATCAAGATTGCTAGCGAATGAATGGAACTCCTACCTTACTTCATTTCTATCCATTCCATATATTGGAAAATGTGGGATTCATACAATGAAATAATAAAAGTGTACATAATTTTTTTTTCTTTAGTTCATGAAAATAGCTGACGATCATAAACTTAGGGCCCAAGTGAATATAATGTTAGCCCTTGAGCTACTGAACAACTCTTCCGAAGACACCAGCCTTCCAAAACATCAGGTTCTAGAGATATCATATGTTATAAATTTTGCATTCCTATCCCTCATAGCTCATATAGTGAAAGTCAGAAAAAGCTCCCCTGTCGGCCAAGTTCTCAACTAAAAGGATGATCCTCAACTCTTAAAGGTAGATCGTACTGAGTACTGAAATTCCGCCGAAGACAGCACTGTGCTGTCTCTTAACGCATACGAGATATTCAACAACACCCCCAAACTGATTAAATCCCATAAGCCCTGGGTCTCCTAAAACGCGGATCCCTATAACGCCCCACAACCATGTGTCTAATAGGAGACCTGACTGTATTTCTGATTCATACATTTTTACTCCCTCCCCTCAGCATGTCTATACACTGCCTAAGACTCACCGCATGCCATTCAGTTCACAAAGGGAACATATGGACTGATTCCCACCTGATATTGCAACCAGATGTTGAGTCCAAACCGAGTCAAATTGTACCCAATGCCAAGTTAGGTCGGTGATCAAAATGAAGCTGAATCGACGTCGGCTCAACGTCGGGTTCAATCCATTCTATGTCGATTGTAGCTCTAAATCACTTGAGCCCTATTGTATTTGAATTAACCAAATCTTGATATAAATATCAACAGTTTAGAAAATTGTGTTTTATTTTGGTTAGGCCTTCCTGATCGGGTACCTGAAGGTTTATCTGGAAAAAAATTCACAGTGATTCTTGTAGCGATTTTCTTGGAGGTATCTCTGCGTAAATTCCTCTTGAAGATGTTGTGAAGTTACTTCTAGAATACCCTAAGACATGACGTGATAACTCAACTAAGACTGCACCGTTGTTTTTAAGTCGATGAACTTGATGATACTGAAGCCAGTACAACCAAAATACTATTAAAGCAAATCCCAACATGGCCAGGCTACCAACAAAGTGCCCTGTTGCAATCAAACTCTAACGATTGCCAAAACGACCAATGAAAAGTGGCCTTTTTTCACAGGCAGTTAGTTTCGTTTTTACACTTTGACCTGACGTGTCCTGTCTTAGAAAAAACCTGGAGAAATTCCTGGTGGAATCTCTCGAAGAATGCCAAGTAGCGACTCCTGGAGGAATCCCTGATGAAATCTCTTAGTAAGAGCTATAAGTGTTATATATTATCTCGCGTAGCGTTTCGTGAACGTCGTTATTTTCCTACGTTAGCACAAATCACGCAAATCGATAATGAATCTCGAGATGATTGCCTGAAAATGTCCCAGCTTGTACCCTTCGAGGAAGCCATAGAGGAATTTCTGGAGAAATATCAGGAATAATCCTTGAAAAAATATCCTTGTGTACTTCTGAAGGAATTCCTGGAGGAAGTCTTGAAATCATGTCTGCAAGAATCACAGTAGAGGTTTTCCTGCAAGGATTCTTGGGGAAGACTCTGGAAGAATTTCCAGGGAAATCGCTGATGGTTTCTCCTGATTGAAGAATCCCTGAAGTAATCCCTGGAATAATTCCTGTAAAAGATTTTTGAGAAATCCTTGGATAACTTCCTATAGGAATACCAGTGAAGAATTCACTAGAGGAAACTAATAAGGAACAACTGGTGGCATTTTTGTGAGAATTCGATGCGAAATGTCTGATAGAATGCTTGTAATTATTCTATTGTAGAATCTTTGAAATGATCCATGTGGAAATTTCTGAAGGAACTTCAGGTAGAACTCCTGGAGGAAGTGCTGAAGGTACCGGTTTAAAAAATCTGGAAGCAATCAAAAGTTCTTCCTGGATGTAAAAAAACCGAATCGGAGTAGGAAATATTGTTGACATAGCCTTTGTAAAATTTCTGATGAAATTTCTGGAGGAATCTTAGGAGGAATTCCTGGAGAAATCTCTGGAAGGGTCTTTGGAGAAATTCCTGGAGATATTTCAAGAGAAATTTTTGAAGATATTTCTGAAGGATTTCCTTGAAAAATCCTGAATGACATTACGACGTATTATAATTTTAGCTTAAAGGGGTGTTGGTTCATTATCAAATCTGGCGGCACTGTGTGAGAATCATCATCTCACCCAGTTGATGGTGCTATCGGTCTGTGGTTTTAGACGTGCTTGTCTGGTTATTCTGGCAACACAGTTAACCCACCCATGATGACGATAGCTAACCAGCATACTCAGATCAGCCACCCCACCCAGTTAGAGTTGAACACTTGATAAGGAAACACAGTAGTGAAATCCAATTAGAATCTCCTGTTAATAGAGTGTATGAAACCCAATAAAGTTGCTTGTCGTATGTAACCACGAAATAGTTCTAAGTAAAGCTCATGATTGCTAATTGTTCGAGAACGAATACGTCCCCGTCGTTGTCGTGCATAGTGATCCTGCTGTTGATTATAATTCTGCCCACACGTGAAAGTCAAGTTGGATCTACAACTAGGGTACCGGAACCGAGGCCAAATCCAATCGTTGGTCCTCTTGATGCTCTTGAATATCGGTATAAAACTCGTGGAACTCGTACCAGTCACTTCCTAAACAGGTTCAAGCTGTTCTTGTGTCCAGAATGACCATACTAACAAAAAATATCCAGGGTTCCATCCTTGGGTTTCATATTTTGCATATAAAACTTAACGAATGAAAATCGGACCAAAATTAGATTTTCAAAGTCCTCCTTGATCATTTTTGACCTAAAATACAAAATTTGAAGCTTTTTCATAATTCAACAGGAAGGTTAAGAAATTTAATGATTTTACCAGGGTAGACAATCGTCACCGTCAAATTGAAAAGTCGGCGACGAAACTAAAAGTAGCATCGTCATCGTCACTCAACCAGCGCCGGATAACGATTTGCCGCAGAGATCCGATCAAATAGGCTCGGCGTCATGACGAACAAATACGATTCCTTCGTTACAGGCGAATCTTCGTTCGGAAGCACTGAGCCGACTAAAAATATGAATCGTGTCTTTGACAAATAAAGAGCCTTTTTTGAAAAAATAAAACAACCAAAAACGCCTAGAATCGAACAAACGAACTCTGAATTGTCAATTCCTCGCGCTTACCAACAGACCTATTCTAGAATCACTAGGAAAGCAGGTTCATTTGCCAATACAAGCAATTGTGAGATGGAATCCGTTGGTTGGTGCGAAGCAAACAGTAGGGTTTTTTTTATTTCCGTACGGGTTTGGGCCGATGAGGCAGGGCTCATCAATATATGATTAAAAAAAATTGAGAAAAATTCAGGGTCGCCAATTTACCCGGAAAACTCAGTTGGATTTATTTGTTTTCCCCTGACACTACTTACTTTGAAAAATCATAACTCAAGAAAGAAGCATCGTAGAAACAAAGTTTTTTTTATGAAAATGAGATCAAATTTTCTCAGGAATAAAAACATATATTAACTGGAAACAGTTTTCCATAAAATTTTCCACTGTTGAGAAAATTCGTAAAGAAAAGCCGGAAAAACTATGTTCCAATTAGTGGAAAACTTTCAAAAATATATTTTTGAGAAGGTAATTTCATAAGCTTTAATCGCTGAAATTTTTGAAATGTACTTTTTTTGAGTTATGGCCAACTTTGTGGAAAATGACTATATAAGATTGAAAACCCATATTTCAATCGAAGCATCGGAAAAACAAAGATTTTTTATCAAAGCAATTGCAAATTTTCTAAAACATCTGAAAAAAAGATATGGGATTGGTTTTAATGAAGTATAAGTCGGAATGGATGATATTTTTCATAAAAAATTACACCGCTAAGAAAAACTGAAAAAAAAAAACTGTTTCTGCCTCAATTTTTCATTACACTGAAAAGGGATTCTTTCTTTTCTATGGAACAAATAAGATTATTTTTATTATTTTTTAATTTTATTTATTCTGTTTGGGAGCTGGTCCTTTTCCTTCCGAGTGAGTGGACTGTATTAGGGGCCTTGCGGGTTATCCGGTGGGAATTCCTGGTTGGACTTCGGACAATTGGATACTTGTCTTCCAATAATCTCAGGTGAGTTTCTCTCCGGGTAATCACTTAAGACACTTCAAATTACGCACATAAACACACTATTTATTCCACAAAGGTTCGTCATACAATTATCAACACATTTATTAGGTAAAACACATTTATTCTTGGACACAAACTACATTTATCTATTTCGCGTCAATTATTTAAAATGCTAATTATTAGCTACGACCGAGCTGGGTGCCGACGTTGGGAAAACTATTTTAAAAACTATATAATTCTAAACCTAGGCATACGAGTGACGTCATTGATGCGGAATGCATTATTTCGGAGAGCAATTTCTCGCTCCTTCGAGTTATTTGTTTTGATCCGGCTCTTCTTCTGAGGATGATTCTGTGCGCAACCTATTTGGATGATTACGCATACTCTGTGCCATCTATGTTGCAACGAGGGGATCATCAATGGGATTTGGTGATTTATCTGAGTTGCAAACAATTCAATTATTCAGTATATAACTTACATTTTCATCTTAATACTATCTATTTTTTTAACCGGGAAGATTGTCTTTGGTTGCTAACACCAGAAGATTTTCGTTCCTTTGTATTATTAAGAACAAAGCATGCTGTATTTTCTTGGTTTTCATGTGCATCTGAGAATCCACTAGCAAAAGTGCTTCGTTCGTCTTTTGGTATAAATTAATGATATTTTTTGGTTCCAGGAATTGGAACAAAGTTAGAAAATCTTTCCTGAAGAAATTTTTCAGCCTCTGAAAAGTCATTTTCAGTTGCATAGATGAATTCCCAATCTTTTTTAAATTGGTCTTTCACCTTTTGCGACACAGTCCAGTCGAAAAATTGTTTGGTGTTATTAATTTCTGCTGACTTTCTAATACTAGCATCTCTAGCCATTCGCTTAATTATGCCACCGATACCATCACAAGGATCTTTTCCATATGAAGTTGGGGAAAAGTACCATTCGGCTTTAATTTTAAAATCATTTTCATGGTTGCATACATTTTTGAAATTTGACATTAAAATTTCAGCTATTAAAGCTTATTACCTTCTCAAAAATATATTTTTGAAAGTTTTCCACTAATTGGAACATAGTTTTTCCGGCTTTTCTTTACGAATTTTCTCAACGGTGGAAAATTTTATGGAAAACTGTTTCCAGTTAATATTTTTTTTATTCCTGAGAAAATTTGCTTTCATTTTCATAAAAAAAAACTTTGTTTCTACGATGCTTTTTCCTTGAGTTATGATTTTTCAAAGAAAAGGCTTAAAATGGCACATTTGCACATTTTTTACAAAATTGGCCATAACTCAAAAACGAAAAAAAAGTACATTTCAAAAATTTCAGCGATTAAAGCTAATGAAATTATCTTCTCAAAAATATTTTTTTGAAAATTTTCCACGAGTTGAAGCATAGTTTTTCCGGTTTTTTTTTTACAAATTTTCTCAACGGTGGAAATTTTTGTGGGAAACTTTTTCCAGTTTTTTTTTATTCCTGAGAAAATTTGCTTTCATTTTCATAAAAAAACTTTGTTTCTACGATGCTTCGTTCTTGAGTTATGATTTTTCAAAGTAGTGTCAGAGGAAAAAAAATTCATTTGAGTTTTCCGGAAAAATAAGCGACCCTGAATTTTTCTCATTTTTTTAAATCATATATTGATGAGCCCGGCCTATGGAAAAAGTTTCATGAAAATCTGAGACCCTTCGGCCCACTTTGTACGGAAATAAAAAAAAATCCCCATGTATTACCACAGAAAATACAAAAACTTTATGGGCGTAGTCGCAAAAAAATACTGCCAAACCTAAAAATACAAGCAAAATTGAAAATTGAATTCCTCAAGGATTGAATTATCTACTTACTTCCGTTGATTGATAACCAACACATAATTTTCAATTCTATTAAGCCAAAGGACGTGATAACTGAGCTTTTCGATTCTTATTGTTATGGATTTTTGATGCATGGATTGCTCAGATGATAAGATTTCATCTTGAACACGGTGTACTATATTAAGAAGGTGATATATTCCGAAAACTGACAGCTACTTGACGACGTCATTCCTATCCTCCTCGAACAAATTTGCGAAAAAAATGATCTAGTGATCCGGATGGTATATGGTACGATAGGAGTGACGTCACATGTTTACAATCAAGCTTGATATTTACATCAGTAAAAAGCCTGCCTTGTTATTTTTTTTATGCCGTGATCTTGAATCAAGTGATTCGAAGATGAAGTTCAAAAATCGATCAAAGAGCTCTAAGATAATATCCTAATATTTGATCCGTATCTTGCTCAGAAGATCAAAAGACGAGATAGAATGTAATGCCTGGTTAAAATAAATCACACCAAAGCAATATGTAGAGTTTTACCGAAAAGCTCTGTGAAACTTCCAAAAACAAACAAAAACTGCCAAGTAAATTTGTTGTTGGGGTGGAAGTCACATTTGCCGCGATAGACCAAAGACTGAGAGCAGCATTCTCAATAGCAGCTTCAATGCTGAAATTCATTTCATTTTACTTAAATATATTTTAAATCTAACTTATTATATACATACATTTTGGTATTATAACTTGCGCTGTCTTCCAATTGACCTCCTACCAACTATACTGTTTTATATTATTCCGCTTTTGCATCGTCAGTCCGTGTTGCCGGTTTCTCAGAATATTTTATTCCCAACATCTGTTATTCCAAATAAAACTATTAGGTACTTCTGATAGATATGCTTTGTCAAAATTAACATATCGTACGGTGAAGTAAAAAATCACCGAACGATTCACAGAAAAATCTACTGTTGAGAATTCGGTGAAATTTTACTGAAATCTTTGAATAATTTAGTTGCGTAATATAGGTTTTTTTTAATGCATAACAATGGCATAACCCTCGAGTGGCCTTCAACGAAATTAAAAAAAAAAATGTACGCAATTCGCTGCAGAACCCGATTTTAACAGCACTCGTCGTAGTTGTACGACTGGTGCTTTAATAGTAGTTTACGGAACAAGTTGCAGAATGATGCTTTTTGCAGCACGAGTCGTAAATTTATACTACGAGGCTTGCCGATTGTTGTGTAATGATTCATTAAGCAACTCAAAATAGTTGCGTAATGAGAAAGCGTTGCGTATCGAATCATTAGAGCACTGGTTCCAGTTGCGTAATGACTATTCCCGCACTGCATACTTCAGTACAGGAAAGTAGGCCGTTACATGACAGATTGGCCTGATGAAAAGCAGCCCATGGACCTTTGCACGAGTTCACTAATTTGACATTTGAGCGGTGCCGTATTCACTAGCTACCATAGTAACGTAAATAACATGGCACCGCTCAAACGTCAACGACTGAACTCGTGCATTGGTCCATGGACCGATGCACGAGTTCACTATCTGACGTTTGAGCGGTGCCGTGTTATTTACGTGACCATGGCAACAAGTGAATTCGGCACCGCTCAAACGTCAAATTACACACTAAGCTCTTACGGTGAATTTCACCGTAATCTCAACAGCTGAACAGTTCGGTGAAATAAAACACCGTAACTTCGTCGGAATTTAACGGATTCCGGTGATTTTTTTACCGAATACTGTAAAAATTTACCGTACTCCGTTAATTTATTTTACCGAACTGTTCAGCTGTTGAAATTTCACAGGAATCCGTAAAATAATTTAAGTGTGTAGTGAACTCGTGCATTGATCCATTATGATGAGAAATTGCAAAAACTATCATTCTGCATTTTATGCGTTATCTTGCATTAAAATGTTCGATATTATGAAACATTTCTTGTGGGGAGGGGTTATTCTAAACAGGAAGCAGGATTCTAGACTACCCCTTACCACCCTCACCATGTTCCGTCGACTTTATTCAAACTGAGCCATCCAGCACAAGGCAACTGATATCGATTTTCAAAGTTTAGAAACGAGAGCCGTTTCGTGGAACGCGCGGCGGCGGAACCCTTTTTATGTGACCCAAACTAAAGGAAACTATTTCCAGTTCAAGTTACGCCCGAATGGGATCGAAAGGGAATCGGAGCGAAATGTTCTGCTGGGAATCACCGGATCGGAAGAAGCGTTGCCTGGCCATCGATTTGGGACTCTTTGGTGGAATATGGCTTTCACTGTTCAATATCAGCAGCACCCGACCGCGTCACCATTCCGTTGCCGGAAATAGTTTTATACGACGGTTATAAAACTTGACTGTTGTTTTCGCCCGGCATGCGGTACTTCAAGGGAATTTATTTTCGCCGTTCAATGGATTGCCGTTCTGCTGGAAGTTCTCCCCCATGTGCAAATGGTTGGATTTAAGTGATCTTAAATTTTAAAGCAAGTTGTTCGATTCGTTTCAGTTACGTCCGTTTGAAGTTGGGGGTTAAAGTCGTTTGGAAAGTTTCCTCGAGAAAACCTCATGATAGTGAAGCAAAGCAGATGAAAATTTACTATGTAAGAATTGTATGGAAGAAAGTAGGTTAAAAGTTTGAATGTGGAGATATCCAAACAAAAAATTCTAATCTTCTATCTTTTATCTTCTATCTTCTATCTTTTATACATAAAGCTCTATTCAGGTGGAACGTAACGCCAGATACAAAAAAAAGAAAAGAGGGATTCCACGGAGGCATGCAAGTCGATTCTGATCGACCATTTCAAAAATATCTGAAACTTTGCACAGTTTTTCAGTTCCATCTAAATCGTCATTTTCCGATATCAAAAAAAACTTTGTTTCGACATCGCTTACACGGTACTGATGGATGAAGTTGCAAATATTTGATGCAATGCAGTAGCATACCATCGGAAAGCTTTTTATTTTTGCACTATACATCATTTCTATTGTTCGGTTCTACTACATCTTTTTTTAAGAGTATACTTTCACCATTGCAGCAAGAAAGAAGCATGAAAAAAATGCAACGCAAACTGGTGCGCAGTTCCCTGAAGGTATTAAATTCATCAAACAACTGTCCTCACGCCCGAGCCAGTATCTAAAGGAAACCAGACCTTTCGAGCGTCCTTCGGCTTTGTTAAAGCTTCACGATGTTGCTTTCTCGTTTATCCATTAGCCTCCCGGCTGGGGGCAAAAGTATGCATTTTTCTAGCACCCCAGGGAGCTAGTTAATTGCAGAGAGGACCTGGTTACGTCGTAGATGAAGAGGGCACTACAGAGCCGGGAAATGATGTTATTAATTTATTGTAAGCGTCCAAGAGACGAACAGTAGCTTCCCTTCGATGCAGGGAAATACTTCATGCAACACGACACGCAAAATAGGCAGCATGCACAGA
The DNA here is from genome assembly GCF_002204515.2 of Aedes aegypti. Lineage (NCBI taxonomy): Eukaryota > Metazoa > Arthropoda > Insecta > Diptera > Culicidae > Aedes > Aedes aegypti. The sequence continues at coordinate 13,106 of NW_018734640.1, forward strand.
CGGTTAGAAAGGGATTGAAGGCTGAAAACTTGCACTCAAAGAAGCTCTTGTTCAACCCTAAACGATCATCGAACTCAAAACATGACAGAATACTTTTTCATGAGGCAACATATAAGTTGTTTACAAACCTTCGGAAGATCACTCAATACGCTTGTAGATCTGTAGGCTGTTTTTCCTTGGAGTTCAGGGCTGGTAAACTGACTGACAAAGTTTTTCACAAACCTTGTCAAACAAGTCTCATTTTGGTGTATTCTATGCCAATATAAAAAACTTCATACAAATGTAATTTAACGGACAAGAATTCAATTTGCGTAATAAATATTCCGTTTACTTTAAATTCATTTTATGTGCCCTCGACCCATTACATAAATAGAGGCTCCAGTGTATCATAAAACATATAACAGATAGTTTTCCATAATAATTTGATTTTCTTACATTGCAAGTAACTCACAGAGGTTCCGTTTCTAGGTACACGCCCATGATCACAGAGCTCATTCCTCCTGGAAACAACACTACCGATGGGTAATAATCCTTTTTGCAGAAATGCATCTCCGCTCACAGAGGACCTCCAGACCGGGACGTTCCCAAGCGTCGTTGTAGAGATGTAGGTACCACATGAGTTGCGGTGTTTTGATTCCGTTTCCGAGCTCCGTCTGCTGGCTGGTGGGATTGAAACTCGAACGATGAGCTTGTCGTCATCGCCCCCTCGTTTTCCGTTGTCGTTGAACTGAGAAAAGTACGGTATGATTTCATCTTCTCTAGATGCTACAAATAAGTAAACGTGAGAGGAATAATGATCGGTTTTTCTTTGCCACGAGTCACGGCATTCCGCCATCAGCCAGAGTTGGGATGACTTTTGAATTCTACATTTGTGTGGGGAGGTTGAGGACTGAGGGCTGAGGGGGCAATGTAATGGAATTTACGTTTTGAGACAGGATGTGGTTCACTGGGTAATGTGGGTACAATGGAAGTATGCAATCGGAAATCCATTTCATGGCAGGGATTTGTCCACCAATTGGATTATTTGTGTCTCTTGTGGGACTGCCGGTAAATTTATTACAGACATATTGATTGCTTCGTCGATTTGCGGAAGAAGACATCAGATGATTGGAAAACATTGTGCGGGATTGGCGGGCATGAATTTATATTATTCGATTTTGACGATTTTTGATGGATTTCGAATAGATTGAGTCAGCGCAGATGACTCATTTGCTATACTGTTCAGGGACTATTTTATATATTTATGCGATTGCTCATCAATGATTTTGATTGAACCTTCACATCACTGTATTGCCATTTTACTCGGTTTATAACTCCTTCCACATCAGTGACCAGGGACGTTGCCACAGAAAGCGAACAGTTGAACCGAATATTTTTAGTTCTGTTTGTCGTCAATCAATACGTAAAATTCTCTTGAATACCCCTTTTTTCATTCTTTATTAACAAAAATTAAATTAATTTCTTATATTTTGGCGTTCTGTGTTAGAAAACACTATCATCCCAATTTGATGAAACTAAATTAGCTTTTACTAACTGTTCTTATCAAAATGAACATATTACATTTCATTTGCCTTAGCAGTTTAGATTTTTTAAATGTGACCTGAATTCACCTGCTTATAAGATAAAAATCAAATTATATCACGCATTTATAGTGGCAATAGAAGATTGCAACGATTTTTGTCAAAAATTAACAATTGCTTTACTCGAGATCATCATTGAATATTCTATGTAACTCATGTATTCTATACCAGGGAGGGAGTATCAGAATAATTTTTATAATTTTATTTTGAATCCGCTGCAGAGTTTTTTTACTGGTATTACAGCAGCTAGACCATACTGGTACAGCATACATCAAGGCTAGTGTGCAAATTTGGTTGAAGATCAAATGTTGTGCTTAAGACGAAGTTTCGATTTTCTGGTAATATGTGGATATAGAAATTTAATATTATTCATTCATTCATTTATTTAGTTAACATCTAAACAGATAACACTGAATCAAGGATGGAAATTGATATAATAAGATATTGCTGTGTGCGTTTGAAATGCAAATATCAAATGCGGGAACACCAAATGCGGTAACTTTGTCTCACAAGAAATGCGATGTCAAAGATAGATTTTTCATGCTAGGTCGGCGGTGATTTATGTAATCGTTGCTAGGTGTCCTTTGATTGTTTTGTGTTACCGCATTTGAAGGAAGTTTAGTCAAGATTTACATCTCAAATGCAAACAGCAATATCACAACAAACTACGTTCCGCGATTAATGCATCGTTCTGTGTGTGGGCTAGCGATTAAATGTTCGCGAGCCATACACAGAAAAAAATATTTAATTTTCAATGTGATGTAAACTGAAGTCTACTGTAAAAATAAATCAAATTCGTGTGTTATTACAGTATCATGTAAATTTAAATTATTATACATTTAATGTTCAACTAAAAATAGTTGAATATTACATGATTGTGTAAATTTAAAGTGAATTAAATTGAAAAATAATGGATTGGTCGTTGAAATTTACGTTTATTTTGATGCTCCAAATATGTGCATGAAAATAAACTTAAATTTACAACATATATTTAGCTGTGTAGTTTTATCATTCTGAGGATTTTTCCATTGTTATCTGTTGATTTCCCTTCGGATATATTGTTTGTTTCTAAAATCATACGTGCATGGTTTTAACGAAAAATATTAGCGTGATTGCGCCATGATTCAAGTTGATCGCTACTTGTAACAAACATGGCATCGGATGCTCCTTATGTCGGTACAATGCGCGCGATTTTTTTCCATCCTTGCACTGAATCAACAATTTCACGCCACAATACTAGGTTCGTGGCCGCATCTCTCCAACCTCGGTTCTGCCCCACGCTCGCTAAACCGATACGCACTTGATCCGCCCATCTAGCTCGCTGCGCTCCACACCTTCTTGTACCAACCGCATCCGAAGCGAACACCATCTTTGCAGGGTTGTTGTCCGGCATTCTTGCAACATGCCCTGCTCATCGTATCCTTCTAGCTTTGGTCACCTTCTGGATACTGAGTTCGTCGTTGGGCGAGCTCGTGGTTCATCCTTCGCCGCCTCACACCGTTTTCCTGCACACCGTCAAAGATCGTTCTAAGAACCCGACGTTCGAAGACTCCAAGTGCTTGCAAGTCCTACTCGAGCATCGTCCATGTTTCATTCCCGTGGAGGACTACCGGCCTTATGAGCGTTTTGTACATGGTACATTTGGTGCGGGTGTGAATCTTTTTTGACCGCAGCTTCTTGTGGAGGCCATAGCAGGCCCGACTTCCACTGATGATGCGCCTACGTATTACACGGCTAACGGATCCAAGTTAGACGTACTCGTCGACCACCTCGAACGTATCCCCGTCTATCGTAACATTGCTACATAGACCCGCCCTGTCGCGCTCGGCCAGCATTCACCACCAGTCCAACTTTTGCTGCCTCACGTTTCAGGCGGGTATACAGGTCTGCACCTGTTCAAATGTTCGACCGACAATGTCCATATCATCCACGAAGCAAACAAATTGACTAGATCTCGTAAAAATCTCACCCTGGCTCTCCGCATAACACATTCTAGCGCAATATTGAACAACAGGCACAAAAGTCCATCACCTTGTCGTAGTCCCCGGTGGGATACAAACGAACTAGAATGTTCGCCTGAAACCTTCACACAATTTTGAACACCTTCCATCGTCGCTCTTATCAGACTCGTGAGATTCCCGGTAAAGATTGTAGCCGCACGAACTACAGAGTTCGTGGTCGGCCGAAATACAACCGGAATTCAATTGCCGCCACCGTGGATGAACGCGATTATTCCTTGTAAAGCGAGAAGCTTAAGCGCCACCTCGTTAGAGGACCTCCCGCTCACGTTAATTGTTTGCCCGGTCTGAGACCCACCTAAGTTGGTCCATTGAAGAACCTTGGAAAAAGGTTCGAAGAATAATCCCGTCAATTCCACTTTCCTAGCGTCCGACTTACTAGATTCCGAACAAACCCAAAGCGAATATTACTCACTCGACCCTAGTTGCACGTGCGAAGAGAAGCTTTCCAAATTTAAAGTTCTATCATCATTGGAAGTCCCGACACCGTCCCACAGATGGCGACACCGACCAGAAAGCTTACCATCATTCAACCACATTACTCAATGGAACTACGAACGCGCGCAAAAAGGAGATTGCTCAAGTGAACCGACAACCAGAGAACATTACACCTCAGCTAGGGGTTTTGCATTACACAATTACTCATTTTTACAGCGCTACATTTATTTCTATCACTTCGGAACTATTATCTAGGCCTAATTCTTCCTATGCGTGCGTGCTCTTTCCCCTACTCAACTAGCATTTCATTTCCCCAAACGTTACATGTGCACATGATTTTCTACTCACTCTTTACTGCATTCTATTGCTGCCGTGGCTTGGCTGCTTCGCAGACGACGAGACTGGCGATGATGGTCGCTATTGTTGGACGGCTTGGGCTGAGTCTATTGTTCGTTGTTGGCTTGGCTGGTTGACTGTGGAGACCGCATGGGCGAACGATTACGCAATTCGCGCGGGGTGCGGGATCAATCCACCTACCAGACGGGATGAACTTCCTTAGCGTCGGTTTTCTGGACACGTGATCGGACGGATATTCTTCGACGGTGTCACAGAGCGATGGGCGCGATTGCGGCGCGGCCCCTTCGGCCACAAGTAACGCGTGGGCCGGTGGTTAGCCGGACGGTCAGTCACTGCTGCGGGTTCCTAAATCCGAGAAATAAAGCTGTCGAACGGCTGTTCGACAATGGGGGTTAAAGAGAGCACACACCTCACGCAACGCACGACTTTAATACCTTTCTGACTGCACTTTGGTATCACTACAGTAAAACTTCTCAGCACTCGGAGGAAACTAGCTAACTATCCTGTAATGTTTAAACGTGTTAGTTCACACTGAGCTATCTACACAGGGACCGACTCACACGGGGAATTCGGAAAAGAGCCAGATATGAAACCATGAGGAAATGGCTACAGCAGTGGGATAGCGCTGCGAACAGAGAGACCGACAGCGCTGCGAACAGACTCACCGACTAATTCCGTGCCTGTTGATGTGAGTGAACAGAAAACACTGAGGAGTGATTTTCCACTAGACGCAGTTTTTGTCTGGTCATGGTGCGGCGATGTTGAGGAAACCTCTGAGCACGTGGTCTTTGAATATCCACGTTTCGAACATGAGCGAGCCGAGAGGAGATCTGTCGTCGGCAATGACGTGAACGTGCACAATACCGTCCAACGAATGTGTGCTGACGAAGAAAAATGGGACGCGGTAAACAGGACAATCGTCCAGCTGATGTCTCTGTTACAAGGAAGATGGCGAGAGGAGCAGCGGCACTCAACACAGTGGACAGCCAAAATTATCGGACCGACCTAGGCACTTGATGAGTCAGTCTGTTGAAGCGAGCATATGAAGGAGACCAACGGGCGCGACCGGAGTAGGCTAGATCCTCCGCCGACGACTAGACCGAGTATAGCTGGAGTAGCGTAGTAGCTTCGGAGTAGGCTAAATCCACCGTCGGGGAGTAGCTGAGTAGATCGCGAAACAGCACCGGAAAATGGTTGTCTGGGAGATTGCTCGGAGGTCTTCCGTCGTCGGGGAAAACTTCGTCGGAGTAGGATAGATCCTCTGTCGAGGACTATTCTGAGTAGTCCGTAGCAAGTCATCCAATCAGAATCGCTGTAACGACCTCAGCACTTCTACTAGTTTTGGGTCGTCGGGGTGCCAGGGAAGGTACCCTCCTTCCGGAATCGCTGGACCAACCTCGGCATCCAACTGGTCAAACCTGGAGAGCTCCAGCTCCGCGTCCCAAACAGAGGAGTAGCAGCTGCCTTTATACGCATAATTGTCCCATGTTGCTTTTTGTGCATTTTAACTTTTTGCCATCAAACAGTTTATTTTTACGTATAGTTTTAGAAAACATTTACCAAAAATTAATTTTCTATTCTATTCTATTCTATTCTTAGCGCTTGCACAGCCAATATTGAAGAGCATCCTGGAATTTCTTCTAGTATTTTCTTGTCAGCATTAATATTTGCAGCATATCGATGATATGATACAAATATTAAAATGGCCAGGCCCACTGTGCAGACTTGGGTTTGAAGATAACTCAAATGTTCACGGCTATCAGATTATCCACTTATGAATAATATGATGGACGTAAGTATTTGAATTGTTTTAAGGAAGAAACGGGGACAACCGTACCAACCGTCTCATTTCAGGGAAAAAGTTTAAATCGTTGGGAGTGGCGTTGCTAAGAATGTTAATGCACACTCCATTGGGTGTTCTTCTTTCAGGGATGGGACACAGGTATTTCTCCCTTATGTCCTGGCTCAGAAGCCTAGGTTAAAGCGCCATTACTCGCTCTCTGAAACTAGAAGAAATTATTAAGGTTAATTCCCTTACCCCCTTTTTATTTTACAAACCGTATCGAATCAAAGCACATAGTTATTCACAAATCGTAATAGAATTCAGATTAGTACTCCGTCATAATATGTTATGACTAAATCAACTGATTGACTCTGAGTCAGCATGGACCATGCTTGTTAATGACTTCAGAAAAATATGCAACAGTTGATATTATTATTATGTTTGACATGATTATATTTGCTCAAGCATCTGAATTAAAATTGATGTAAAAAATCAGAGTTTATAGAACCCTTTGCATGTCATTACGAGACTTGAAAACACTGACTATTTATCAGCGAGCAAACCTTTTATTAGAGTACAAATATGAAAGATCTCACCGAATCCAAAGCAATAAAATGGCTGCGTTCGATCTAGCATCACAAACATCAGGTATTCGGGGGACCAATCGACTTGAAGTTTTCAATAGTTACTTCCAGGTTTACATTAGTTTTTCACTTTTGAATCTTGATGATTTCACATGGCAATGAGCGACGTTCGAGCGTTCAAATAACAAAAGCGAAGCACGAGCATAAAATTCTGTTAAGCATATTACGTTTTTCTTTGATGTAGATTACCAACACGCACTTCACAACAAAACATACAATTTCAGCTTTGTAATTCATAATTTTCAATGAGATTTCAATAATTCCATGCACAGCGTAAAAAAAAAATCTGCAAACTCACGACGGTCCAGAGTCGTAATTCACTCTGCACTTTTAATCAACTCGCGACATAAAACAAATACGGCTAGATTAGTAAAGTTATACACCTGTACCAGCCATTTCGCGTTTGCATCAGCCGTAATGAAAATTTACACGAAGCGAAAAAATTGCGACCGAAAACTTCAAACACGTCAGCTCGCGCGCATGGCTTGCTGCGATCCAAACATTTACCAAAAATTAATTTTGTTCGGAAACTCAATGAAAAACCAGCCAAGTCAATTTGTCACATTGTTGAATTTCCACGCATAACTGTTCCACTACTGTATGTCTACGCATAACTGTCACACTATACAATTCGCTGCGCTGATCTCGAACAAAATATTCAGTTGGCAGTTTTGAATTAGCTGGTTTTTGGGAAAATCGTTTTGAACATCTATTAACGTTGGCTTCACATCCCATTTGGAACACAAGCTGTTTTATGTGTTTGTATTATCGGGATGCATTCCTCATTCATGCGAGCCTGACGTCAAATTTGATTGAAATTTTCAATATCAAAATATTAATTCCCATCCGTTTTTCAATGGATTTCAGTTGAATTTTCAGGGTCAATCACAAAATTCTTCTAGTTTTTGGAACCACGGTCATCGATTAGAAATTCACTGTAAATTTGGATTCATCACGGGAGTACTGAAGTAATCCCACTTGAAGAATCAGTAACCACTTTAATTTTGAGTCCATGGATTGCGACAAATCAACTTCATGATTTAGCAAACCAAGTCTAAATAAACATATGTAGTTCGACAGTTTTTGAATGACTTGACCACATGCTGGGTTGTTCCGAATACCGGTTCACTGGTGGAAGTGGCCATTATATTGGCGAATCGGAAACCTGGCTTGCGCCATATCAATTTTCATGAATTTTCAAATCAAGTCTGTGGTATCTAAAGGTGAAGGTGGTTCAAATGTCGTTTTGTTGTTCCGAATTCCGGGATCCCTGGGGGAAATGGCCTCTAAACTGTTGGTTCTGAAACCTAGCTGGCAACATCAAACTTCATAAATTCTCAAATCAAGGCTAAAAAAGAATAATTCAAAAGTTCTTGGATGACTTGATAACATGCCAGGTTGTTTTGGATACCCTGTTCCCCAGAAGAAATGGCCATCATATTGGCGGTCCCGAGACTTATCTAACGACATATCAAACAAGAAGAAGTCAAAGTCAAGTCAAAAGAAGAATAGTTCAAAAGGTTTTGGATGACCTGGCCACATACTGGGTTATTCCGCATAATTGGCTCTTCGGTGCAAGTGGCAAATATGTTGATGGTTCTAAAACTTAATTTGCAATGTATCAATTATCATGATTTTGCAAACAAAGTCCAAAGATATGCCAAATCGTGTGAAGATTTGTGTCGTGAATTTTGAGTTAAATATTTACTCCGCCGGGCCTTCCTTAGCCGAGTGGTTAGAGTCCACGGCTACAAAGCAAAGCCATGCTGAAGGTGTCTGGGTTCAATTCCCGGTCGGTCCAGGATCTTTTCGTAATGGAAATTTCCTTGACTTCCCTGGGCATAGAGTATAATCGTACCTGCCACACGATCTACGAATGCGAAAATGGCAACTTTGGCATAGAAAGCTCTCAGTTAATAACTGTGGAAGTGCTCATAAGAACACTAAGCTGAGAAGCAGGCTCTGTCCCAGTGGGGACGTTAAAGCCAAGAAGAAGAAGATTTACTCCGCCGAATAACCTTGATTTTTCAGATAAGTTTCTGTCAAGCCTGCAGCTGGAAGAGTCGATATAGGAATTTATTACATCTTATAAGCCTTCTCACTTACTAATCCACTCTTTCATTCACTAATTCATACATTTTCTCATTATCACACATACAGAAAACTTTGCTTTCTTTTCCAAACTATAAAATCGTATTTCTTCACGTGGCTCCGTTTGGCACATGTCACTTGAGCCTTCATTAAGTGCCTACAATCTATATGTAAGAACGGTCGTCTAGCACATAATTGGTCACTACTATCAGTGAGACTATTATGTGCAGAAATTCACCAAAAACCCCGTATTTCTAGGCATAACAGTCGCACTTTGGATTTTGTTGCTAAATTTACTTTATTCCCATAATACAAACTCTTGACTATAATAAACACGCTATTCTTTATACTATTGTAAAGATTTTATTTGGCGAAAAGGGGGGATATTCTCGGCCTTAGCAGTCTATATGGTAGCCAAAACAGGGTTTTGTCTTTTATTCTGACGATTTCGGTTGTTATTTAACCTTTTTCAAGAATTAAAGATAACGTTTTGTAGTTGTTTTCGCCAAATAAACACTGACAGTCGTGATGGAATTCCAAAAGTAAAGATTTTTATTTAATTTACCACATACCTGGTCAATACGAGGCCTTAATGTGTTAAAATCTTTAAACGCGTTTTTCTCGTTTGCATATTTTGGAACATGGGACAATTATGCGTATAACGGCAAAGCAGCAGGCGCAGATGTTGCCAAAGTTACCATTTTCGCTTTCGTGTGGCAAGTTAGATGCTACTCTATGTCCTGGGAAGTCAAGGAAATTTTTATTACGAATAGATCCTAGACCGACCGAGAATCGCACACAGACACCTTCAGCATGGCATTACTTTGTAGCCGTGGACTCTTACTACTTGGCTAAGAAATGCCTTCAAAAAATCGAATGGTAACCGGTAGCACGAAAAATGAAAGAGATTAACTGAAATTACCTGTGAGAAAATTGGCATAGGAATTTCCTTGGGTATTTCTTTTCAAAGACGGAAGAAAATTAGCTTGTTAATGAGCATGATTATTATTGATCTGAATTAGTATGATTATTAAAAAGCGATCGTTAAAACTGTTGGTGATTCTGCATGGGATATTCCGGCTAACTTTTGTTAAGGTGAACTAAAAATAATCCTAAGACGCCCTTTCCGGCGAATGCTAGATAGGTTTCTCATTTTTATAATGATTCAAATAAATAATTTATACCATTTTTTTTATCTTTTCGTGTGACTTATAGTTATTTGAGAAACCTTTCAAGACGCCCTTGATCAAACGTTCAATTTTATTGGCATTAGTTTAAAACATAAACAAAAATACTTATTCCATCTTTTTTGCAGAATGCTGGAAATTTCATATAGATTAGACCTGTTCATGTTTAAAAAAATGTTAGGAAATCTACCGGTCAATCAGTGTTCGGAATTCTCATGCTAAGAACAATGTCTGGTCAAATTTTCAGCTCATTTGATAAAGATTTCAGTATGCTTCAAGTTGAAAATGTATTTTTGGGCTTATTTCAAGGTTTGAAAAATTATAACTAGAATGTGGAAAATCAAAACCACTTGCTATTACCACTATTTGAAAGCTAATTCTATTCTGTTAAAGTTTGTCGAACACGCTAACAAGATTAAATTGAGTTTTAACATTGTTTGATCCAAATTTGTACTCCGCTGTACCCATAAATTACAGTTTTCTCAATATACATGGTATATAAAACATGCACTGGTATTATTTTTTCAGGCCCTAGTCAACGGGAATCAAACATAATACATTTATGAATTCATTGACCATCAACAGATTACATGTTGCTAAAGGCAATAAATTACAATAAATGCCCAAAGATCGAGCACCGCATCGCAACCTGATGATAGTTAAATCATGCATGACACATGTACCGGAAACGAATGAATTGAACAAGTTAGCATTGCTTTATCTTTCCGAGTGATGATTGTTTTGATCGCATTTCACTGATCATTTAGAACGATTTGAAAACAATCATCATCATCGATTGAGAAAAGGCAGTGCTAACGTGTTCATTTTTTGTATTCATTGAAGCTCACGGTGGTGCTCTTGGCTCACCCACAGTGGATTTACAAATGTGCTTCATAATTACCTATTTGTTACAATTTATTTTCGTAAGATAAATGGTTACTTTGAACGGGATTGACTTTCAGATATGCATTGTCATCATGTCTGGAAATTAAAAATCCGAAATTTTCATGCAGGCATGCTGTTCAGTGAAAACAATTCCCGAAAAAAAAAGATTTTCAAGAACCTCGAGATACAAACCTCAACCAAACTATGTTAAAACTTGCTCCAATCATAAAATTGTGTTCGGCAAAAGTTCGTAGAATTGGATAAACTACTATGTAGAAGTATTTCCGATAAATTTTGATGTTTCGTTCGGTAGTTTTGATTTTTTAAAGCTTGAAAATAGCCCAAAAACACAAAATTGATTTGAAGCACAACTAAATTTACTCTAAATTGAGTGAAATTTTGGGCAGAGTTTCATTTCGCAATGAAAAATCAAAGTATTGGTTGACTGGTGAGTTTCCAGACATTTTTGAAAATATGAATAGGTCTAATATAGATGGATTCCACGCGGAAAAAAATCGGGTTTAGCCTTACCGTTGGAAAGGCGAGTTTCTGGCTTTCGAAGCGTCCGACAATTCGAAGCAGCAATGTTCATCGAAACTGCATAAAATCAGTAGTTTTTCTAATTATGAATTAAAGCTTAGGTGTCCGATGCTGGGGAATCTTCCCTTACAGGTTTTCTAGGTTCAATCATTGTAGGAAAATTCATCAGTTTTCTCGTTACTAACATCAAATTTCTTGAGCCCTTGCGTTAGTCAGTGACGCTCCATAATTCAAAAGTTCCCCTCCAAATTATCTGATTGTCATACATTATTTAGATATTCCATCAGCTCCAGATCAGTCCTGATATCTCATTTAATGAAGCCATCGCCAACAGTGCACAGGTGATACAAAACTATTTCTCTTTGCCATCCTGAATGTAGATGATGTTGCTCGTTCGGTTACCTATTCCACTCACGTGCCAATCAAAGGAATGTAGCTTCCAATGTAGTAGCTATCTTACGGTAACGGCCGGTGTATTGCCAGCATACCATCTGACGACACCTGTGGATCTCCTGTTCATTGGAGGCGGGAGGAATATCCCAGCATGTGCCGAAGCGAAATCCAACAACTTTTCACAAGGGTTGCTGGTGATTTGTAGGAACGTCGACCACCATGTCTGTCTGTGTTTCGCTGGTATAGGGTAGGATGGTTCATAACGTTAACTTGAGCTCAATTGCTTGAAACAGAAAAACGAAAGTTTCCCCACAATAAAAAAAAACAATGTATCACAGCACTTTACAATACAATCAAACCTCATCGAGTTATAGAGGTATAGACTTATCATTCTATACTAGATTGAAGGGACCGTCCATTCCATAGAGAAAACGGATACATTAATTAACAGAATTTCAAGTTAGGAAGAGTTAACTGTATTATCAATCAAATTAACATGCAAACTGAGTCATTTAACTCCAGGAGTGCATTTCGAACCTCATTTCCCTATCTCCCGCAGTCACGTGGCTGCTTTTTCTGCCAACGATGACAACAGGTTATTCCGCAACCCGCAACTGCAGCAGCACGGAGCAAACAGCAATGGTTTCCGTGGCCGGAATTAACAATGCGATACAGCGATGGAAGACGCGTCTTCCGTTCTGGACAATAATATAGCAACATCGACCGGTCACACCGGTGGGAGTACAAGGACCGCAAAGAAACACGATACCTGTGCCCTGATACGAGTCGGCGTCCGCACGCTGTTTCTATTAACCTGAATGTCACATTTTATGACAACTTTACGAGTCCCCAGTGAGTTGTCATCCGGCTAGTTCCCTCTCCGTTTGCCACCACCGTAAGACCATCGGAACGCCATGCCCGGGGTCCAACGAGGTCATCAATGCCGTGTTGGGAGTTTGGGGGCACTTGTCGTTGTGTTCAGCTTTGAGAACTCGAAACCACGGTGCTCCCCAGATCGTTATTATCACAAAAATCTGAAGAACTGCAGGAGAAACCTACATCAAAGTGGACAAAATAAATGCGGTTGTCACCACGGGTCGTCCAGAACCAACTAGGTATCTAATAGCCCCTTATGTATTAGGCATTTTACGAAATGCAAATGTGGAAAAATATAAACGAAGGCCCCTATCGTCATTGAGAGTGGATTCAATACCTGGACAAAGCTTACGGACATACACCTGAACGACTGCAAGGCGATCATTGGCAGGCAAGACTCGTGTTGAATCTCAGTCTGAATGCTCCATAATTAAAGGTTCAATGGACCAATGCACGAGTTCACTAATTTGACGTTTGAGCGGTGCCGAATTCACTCGTTGCCATGGTCACGTAAATAACACGGCACCGCTCAAACGTCAAATAGTGAACTCGTGCATCGGTCCATTTAACTGCTCGAACACCGGTCACAATAGTTATCTTGCTTTTGCTTATGTGCAATATTATCAGTTGATCACCGCTTTAGATCAGGTACCCGACAGCTATCAGCTAAAAAGCGCCTGCTCGATACACGCACACAAGGAACGTAAAAGAAAGTGTATCGACATAAAACAGTAATGCCGAAACTGCTCGATTTCTAATACACTGTATAGTGGTTATCACGCTCAATGGTATGGGTGCCCTAGTGTAGATGTAGTTGTGAACCTTAGAGGAAAACAATATGCACTCAGTCTCGAGAAACACCCAGAATCCGGGTATAAATTTTTCAAATTGGGTAATATTTCCATATGCATTTTGATGAGTCTGGAAAGCGTGTGCAAGTTTCTTTGAGGAATGGCGGTTTATAAACATCCTTTCATGTCATAGAAGATGCTTCTCAATACATCATTAGAACATACAATTATGTGTTAAAGATGCAGTGGCGCAACCAAGGGGGGGTTTTGGGGGGTCAAAACCCCCCCAGAGCCGAAAAATATAAGGATTATCTTGTATGTTTCTGTAGTTCATTAACATTCTACAATTATGGATCAGTAATTTAGGCTCGTATTAACACTCTGAGTTTCAGTGGTTTTAACAGTAACATTCTTATTCTATGTTTTCTTTGATTTTCTAGACCCCTAAAGAGGTTAATACAACAAAAATATTTGCAAACTTGTACTATAATATTGTACTGAACAAAATATAGTACAAGTTGGTCGTTTATCAAAACAAAATGGTCGAGTTCGGAGGATTGGATCTCGGCTTCTAGTACTTGGATTGACTTAAAATTTACATCCTAACTTGGAAATACATAGGTTAGCCGGAAATTCGCAGCTTTAAAAAATCAAACTTTTGAGTAATAGTAAATCTCCAAATTAACAAAAACACAAAAATAAAACTGTTCATTCCACTATTTTGCGAAATTGATCGATAATTCAAACTTGTTTTTAGAACTATATTATTTAGTAAAAATTTTGTATACAAATAAAATCATAGTGAAAGTTAAGACATTTTTCACACGATGCGAAACATACGATGACAAAAAAGTTTGTGATTTTCTGCTGAGTGAAATTATGTGAAGTGAGTGAAAGCTTATTTATGAATTTCAGTGCAAATTACCAAAAATTCCACTAGAAAGCCAAGACCCAGGTCTCCAAGTTTGATCTTTAATGTGAAAAGCGACCCGTGGGCAATTTATTCTGTTCAGTGCTGAAGGCTATAATATGTTTTGCCTTTTCTGAAAACTTAACTGAAGCATTTGTGTCAGAAGTTGGTCATCCATTCAAATATATTGGGGAAAAGGTCCCATCCGCAGCATAAATGGTCGGTGTCAGACAGACTGGACCAAGTGCTTTTTAATGGTTTCAGGAAAACGTCTCACAGGCATTCGAATTATCAAAATATTTGCTCCATCTGCTATAATAATAATAATATACTTCTCTATTTGATGATCAGTCTGTATAAAAATAGCATCGGAAAATTTGAATTTAATGGTCCTAAACAGATCTTCAGAACGTCAAAATATCACCTAATCCGGTCTGTCTGAACACCGACCAAATAATCTTATCAATTTGCTCATTACATTGCAAACTTTCCCGACCTTCAGAGTATATGAATTTCCGGAGAATCGTTTCTTCAGTTTTAAAAAATTACGCAGATAATGTTTTCTCCTTCTGCATATCGAATAGTGTAACATGGGACGACAACGAATGCTATGAAAAATATTCAACGAACTCAGTTAAGTAAATGATGATGAGCATTATCACGCGTTATGTATTTTAATCTTGTTAAATGAGTTTAACCAAGTATGCACATTCAAACAAAATATACTAAAACTCTACAACCCATTTTTTTTATGAAAACATAGGGTGCAGAAACCATTTGGGCACTTCCCTGATTCACTTTGGCATGGGGGTTTTTCTCGGTAGAATTGTCTGAAACTTTGGTGTAAGGAGCGCATCAGTACGATGCATATTGTGGCCAAATATGAGCGCTCTAGCTTTTTAAAAAACCCCACTGCCGAAGTGAGCCAAGAATGGGGTCTGGCTTCCTACTTTCCCAAAAATTATTACCTTCATGATATCAAACCCCCCCCTTAGAACCAATCCTGGTTGCGCTACTGTAAAGATGTATTACATAGCATCACTAATACTTACTTGTTATATTGAAGCTAAGAAGATGTATGGTTTTACAAATTACATCTATTTTTGTTTTGATAGCATCAATTCAAAACAAAATCAAAATAATGAAAGCGATTTTTTTTTCTCCTCACGAATTGCTTATGGTTATTATTAACTTTTCTTCTGTTGATTCCCAATAGTGTACTCAAACTGTGTGTGGCTCCACACAAAAAAAAATTGAAACAAAATTTATAAAATTATATTTGACAATTTCTTCTTCTCTCTGACGTTACGTCCCAAGTGGAACAGAGCCTACTTCTCAGCTTATGTTCTTATGAGCACTTCCACAGTTATTAACTGAGATCTTTCTTTGTAGATTAACCAATTTTGCATGCTATGTCCTGAGAAGTCGAGAAATTTCCTTTTGATTCTCGACCGAAGCGATTCGCACCCACAACCCTCAACTTGGTCTTGCTAAAGAACAGCGCGTTCTTTTAGTTTCAATTCCTTCTATTCACATACGAAAACTTCTAAGGTTATATAGAAATCCTCAAAACTTTTCTTTGTTACAGCTTTCTCGAAAGAACCTGAACAAATTATAGTGCTCTATAACCTGGAATGATTTTGAAAAAAAAAGTAGACGAAGGTTTTCTGTAATTCACATTTTCATGATTTTACTAACAGGATACAAAAATTACTATTTTATCGAAGGCTTCACTCTACCGGAAATTCGATGTTTCCATATTTCACAACCTTTTTTTTCATATGTAAGCACGATTTTTTAAAATTTTGTATTGCTGTTTGCATTTGGGATGCAAATCTAGACTAAACGTCCTCCAAATGCGGTAACACAAAACAATCAAAGGACACCTAGCAACGATTAAACAAAATCACCGCCGCCCTAGCAAAAAAAATCTATTTTTGACATCGCATTTCTTGTGAAAAATCTTACCGCGTTTGGTGTTCCCGCATTTGATATTTGCATTTCAAATGCACACAGCAATATCGATATTTTTATAACATTGTTTCCATATTGCGATTTGTTCTTAAAGCTTGAAATTCACAATAATTTTGACCCGAATCCACAGAGACTTAAGTTTTCTGCAAGTCGCCTGTTTGCATTGTTCATCCAAACAGTTGTCAATATCTTCAACATAAAATTACGAAGCAAGGGACTTTAATATGAGCCTTGAAAAGGCCCATGTAACTATTTCTGAAACTTGTATGGGTGAATCTCATGTCAAAATCATTTCTCTGACAACAAATTGTACAAGAAGTTATTCAGTATTCCAGATAGCCCAATGTTTTTGAGGTTTTCTCACAATATTTCCATGGAAGCTGCGTTAAAAATGCGCCTCATATTTAAAAAATGTATATAAACTTACCTTTTTTAATCTCTATAAATCATCTAATCATGATTTTGAATGATGCATTTCACCTCTAAAACTTGATTGAGAACTGTTTAGTCTAAATTCAAAACATAATCTATTAGGCGGCATCCACAAATTACGTAACGCTCTAGGGGGAGGGGGGGGAGTATGCTCAAACGTTACGGCTCATACAAAAAAATTAAATTTTTCATACAAAAAGCGTTACGGAGGGGGAGGGGGGGTCAAAAATTTTCAATTTTTGCGTTACGTAATAAATGGACGCTGCCTTATGTAAGTCTTTTCAAGTATTTGATACAGCTGATTTATGTACGTGATAATCACGAAGTGATGTGTATTGTTAAACTGAAGTAATATTACAATTTGCGAACGTTTTTTTTAATTTTATTTTTATAAAACTAAACTATCCTATGCATGTCGTTTTCGGCTCATTTTTTACCAAGGGCCCCCTTCAAGAGATCTGACCCGGGCCCCCCGATGCCCAAATCCGGCACTGCGCATCAGAAACATATGTTTTTGACGTTAACTACGTCTTACGGCAATATACTGGGGTGTCAATTGAAAATCTAAAATGTTGCGACCGTCACGATATTATGTTAGAGTTTGAACTAAAGGAGGCTGCAACTATGAAAATCGACTAAAATTCAAATGCAAAAATCACTTGGCGTAGTTAACGTCATGCGGTCGTGTCTTGTACACAACCACCTCTGATTTTTTTTTTAATGGAAACATTGTGAGGCAACTTGTAATCATCAAACCTTACAATGACCGTATTTCACCACAAGATGTTTTCAATTAGCGATGGGCGATTTTGAATCGATGTTCCGAAAATCGATTCTTTTGTTTCGATTAATCGATGTTTTGAATCGATGTTAGGAGCACTCTAAATCAAGTGAATCGATTTTCTTCATTCGATTTTTTGTTTCGATTCAAATGTATGAAATTTATAAGTATTTTCAATGAGTTGATGAACCATGAACCCAGTTTTGAATCAGCATTGAAGTGCTTAATATCTGATTTTAAATTTCAAACGTTATTCGGTTAAAGAAATTACAAATCATATGAAATTGCATTTTGTCTTATTTAAGATATTGTTTTTACAAATGTTCATATGAACTTAAAAATCGAATCGATTTGAAAAATCGATTCAAATGATTCGATTAAATCGATGAATCGATTCGACATATCAAATTTGAATCGATTCAGTAACATCGATGTTGTGGTCAAATTTGCCCAACGCTATTTCAATAGGATTATAATACTGTTGTAATACATCATATGTCAATATCTCGAATAGTATCGAATGCAATCGCTGTAGCTTAGCTGTGAATGACGATAGACTTCAAAGATAACAGAGCATGTGCTTCGTATAGAATGCTTGCATTTATTGGTGAACAATCTCGGGCTCACTATGCATTACTTGGTGGCTAGTAAGGTGTGACTTCTGAATCCAAAGTCACGTGTTCGAGGACCAGGTTAAACTTTTTTTTATTTCATCAAATTTTTGTGGATCGTATGTCTCATTGTAAAAGTGTGGAAAAGTCGTGCGAAGTGCTTATAAGCCTCCACTTTGATAAGTTTAAATGTTTGTAAGTTTATCCAGCTGAAAATTTCTTATGGTCACCTTAAAAATTAAGATTCAAAACTTGAGCGTCATACGGAGTGAGTTAGAAAATCCCGGGTCAATATGAACAACTTGCCTGATGTTAATGCATCTTCATGGTGTTTGAATGTTATTAAAAACTAGTTCAAAAACTTTTTAGCGATACGTTTTGATAACGTAAACATATGCGGTTTAAATCTTAAAAATTATATCAACGCTCATGAAGCTACTATATAATACTAGACCGTTTGATTTATTTCTAATTCATGATCTTGAATGACATGTTTTTCGAATACTGTACTATAGTCAATATAACACAAGATGAATATATAATACTCAAATAGAGCTTCAATCTATACAATATATCTTTATGCTGCCACAAAAAGATGTATTTGGTTACTTGGGTACGGCATCTAGCTATTGCAATTGATAGATTGCCAAAAGTATTTTGAATGGTTTATATTTTTCATACAATCGAAGTTGGTTTCTGTTTTGGGTACCGATTTCGGGTGAAATTGATCACTTTTGACTGTTTTCCATATCTGTTTTCTATGATGTTGCCAATCCATACAACTTTATTCAGGAAAACAAGTACGACGGTGAGCCTCATTGGCTTATATACTCAATTTTCATACAGTTTGTTTCAGTATTGCTAAAAATCGTCTTCAAAATAAAAATCAAGGAACTCCTTTCGGGGTGAAATTGATCACCTGTCAAAACAATTATTGTTTGTTTTGAAAACAACTTTACTTATTTAATTGGCCTCCTGATCCAAATATGCTTACCAAATCTTAACAATGCAAAATT
>NW_018734641.1:0-37180 GCF_002204515.2 Aedes aegypti
CTATTCAACAAGGCCGGTAGTGGGTTCGATTCTCACCGGTCAAAGATTCGTAATGGAAATTGTCTCGAATTATCATGGCATAGAGTATCTTTGTGCCTGCCACACGATATTCAAATGCAAAAATTACCAATTTGCAAAGAATTTCTCATAAAAACACTGAGCGGAAAAGCAGGCTCTCTCCAAGTTGGGACGTAATACCAAAAAGAAGAAGAACAAGAACCCTGAAGCAATCGGTAGTCAGTACGGTGATTATAAAAATCAATCGAATCTACTCGTCTGGTGCCTTCCTAGGCTCAGTTCAGCTGTAGATACGTTGCGTGGACCATATCGCCAAATGGTGGAAGCTCAAAATTCCGGTCAATCCAGGATTTTCCGATTCCCCTGGGTGTAGACTGGAATTACTTCTAGTGCGAAAATGTTATTTTCGAACACATTGTCGAAGAAAGTGACTCTATTTCCGCACGGATGTGATGGCAACAAGCAGTTTCACCATATCATTTCTCATTCACCATTTGCAAAATGAGTCTAGAACTCGTTAGAATTAACTGGATGCGAATTTAAAAACAGGATACAACAGAGATTTTCATTCAAATAGATTATGTCCTTACTGTTTTCAACACGTATATCTCCAGATGAATATTTAAAATGTAAGTTCCAAAAATTGTCATCAAAATTGTATGGTAAGTTCAAGTATGTAGAAGCTCCAACCTTCTAATGTCAGGATTTATTTTTTGCACCAAAAAAAATAAATTTTGATCGCTCTTTCTTTGTTTCCCGAAATGGTAGCACAAAAGTTTTAAAAATGAAATTCTTTAAAATTATTACCTGGTTTTAGAGATATGTGTTCCGACTCCTTAACAAGTTTGTTGATTGCTTTTATATATATTATTTTCATGGGTTTTGTTTAGGCTTTTGGAACCGAGAGTATCGGTACCGTAAATACCGGTAATACCGACCAACTTTAAGTACCAAAATACCGAAACTGAGAATCATTAAGTTCCGGTATTTTCGGTATTCTAATCTAATCTAAGCACTTACACAGCCAATTTTGAAAAGCATCCTGGAAATACCTAAAATTATTCAGGTATTTTCTTGTCTGCATTAATATATGCAGAATATCAGCGATATGATACAAATATTAAAATGGCCAGGCCACTGTGCAGACTTTTGGGATGAAGATAATTGAAAAAAATCATGACGATCAGGTTATTCACGCATGAATAAACTGATAGCCAAAATATTTTCAACTAATTAAAGGATAAAACGGGGACAACCGTACCAACCGTTTCAATTCAGGGTTATAGGTAAAGTCGTTGGGAGTGGCGTTACTAAGAAAGTTAATGCACACTCCTTGTTGTTCTCCTGGGTTGGGACATAGGCATTTCCTCCTCATGTCCAGGCCCTAGAGCCTTAGTTTAAGCGCCTTTGCTCGCTCTCTGAAACGAGATAAAAATTTGTTTTGCCCCTTTCCCGTTATATACAAATCGCAACTGTCTCCCATAAATTTAAAAACAAATGCGCAAAACAATCAAAGTATAGAAGAACAAATAAAATTTAAAATGGAAATCTCTCACCAAATTCCTCAAGTAGCGTTTACAATCTGAAGGCATTGGTGCAGCTACAGAAGCCTTCTGATGAAGTTTAAACTGCAGCACCAGCAGCTGAACCTTTCTTGATAGGTAATTTCGGTCCCTTCTGTGATTAGCTTCACTTCAACACTGAATTCAAATTCCAAGTAACTGCAACCGCGAGCCTTCGCAATCTTCATGACATTCAGCTTCAAAATTTACAGCCCATCTTTCATTTTTCGCTCACACTCATAACTGAGGACGGGAAAATCATGTGCTTTCCTTTCAACTTCTGTCGCACACTGCATTGACAATTTCCGAACAGAGAAACTTATCGTACACGATTTACTACTTTTTACTTGAGAAACGCCTAACTTCACTACAACTTCATGGTTGTACGCAACCCGATTTTTGCTTACGATGATCGGCCGATTAGAAATTATCAGAGAACTAACAAAATCGTGACAGAAAACGATACTCAGCCAACCTTGCGCACAGCTTGCTGCGATCCATCTCTTAAGTACCGTAAAATGGGGTGTTAAGGACTAGTGGGGTTTTAAGGGATTAAACTTCTCCATCAAGTTTGACAAGTCACAAAAACGTCGTAAGTCGATATATCAGTCATCTGAAATGCTTCATTTGTTCGGAGGATTGTGAGCTGCATTATGTGATAACGGATGTCTATTGAAATAAAGTATTGTGGAATCTAGATGTTGAAAACAATCTAAAATATTTTTGTTCGAATTTTATAGGCTAAATACATTTACCTACAAAACTAAGAGACAAGATTGAGAAAAATATGAGAGTAACTTAAAAGATAAGTAGATTTAATTAAAATCATAACAATGACAAAACTTTTGAAAATTTATATAGATTTCGACTTTTAATAATTTCTATGGAAAAAGTCTCTTTTTGAAAACAGTGGGGTGTTAAAGGATTATATTTTTCTACTTTTTCCCAAGTTACTGAACTCATTAAATTTATGCCGTAATATATTTCAATATACTTTTGGCTTGATCTGTGAAGCAAAACTGCCATGTAAAAGTTAACGGTTCATTTTGTTTGTTACTGAATATCACCAAAAAACGTCTAATCTCGAAAAATCGGTAAACTGGTAGGAAAATCTTGATAACAACGTATTAAAGTAAATATGGGATTTTTCTGATACTACAAACAACTTTCCTTAAATCAATATTGAAGTAATCATCGAATGAGAGAGGTATCGCGTTACAGAACACAACACCAGTGCAACTGCGATCCAAGGGACCATCGAGTTAGCCATGGAAACCACTTATACTATGGTTCTCTTACTCGATATCGAGTAGGGGAGAGTTGTCTGAATTTTTAAAACTTGTTCGATCACACTTGTAAAATGTTTTGAAAGTTCGAATGATTCTTTTATTTAGAAATGGTTTTGAAGAAATTGATTCGTGGTAAACAATAGTAATATTTTGTCATTTTTAGGCTCTTTTTGAGAAACTTCGTGGCCTCGTCGGGCACTAAGCGCATTGTGTTATAGAGTGTGCGTTAAATTTCCGCTCCATACTGGAATACTTTTCTTCAGTATTTTTTCGACCATGCTACTGAATGTTGCATGCAACTACGTTATTTAGTGTAGTATATTATACATAGGTCAAATTGGCCATTTTAATAGGGAAATAAAACTAAAAGCTTGTTGAAATTATCCTTATATGATAGGTTATTTACGAAGTTGCTCTGCAAAGCATATAGGATTCGTAAACTGCAAATGAGATTATAACCCAGTTTCAAATAAGTATAAAAATCAATTCAAGACGATTTGACGATGTATTGATTGTTCCCACAAAGGACAAATAACTATGAAAGATTTGGTAGGTAAAATAAAACGGTTTGCGTTTGCAGGAGTTCCAAATTCAATAATATTGATGTATTATCTGATTAAGGTTGAACATAACCTATGAAATTGAATGAAAGCGTCAAAGTTATTGACCAAAAGGATTATGTTTTGTTGTTGGAAATAGGGTGTCAATGCTAGTGATGGACCCCTTAGTAGTTGAAATTCATTCTCGACGCCTTTCCGCAATTATATCTCAGGCAGATATACGTTTTGTGGAGTCTAATAACAAGTTCAATGTCTTTACTTTACAGTACACCCATGCAACATACAAAATCATACGATTTTCCCAGAGAAATATACATCTGGAAAACTGTTGTCCGAATGCCTATTATGGACCCTCCCGGGGTCCATAATAGGATTGTTTACAAATTTGATGTTGCGGATTATGGACCCTCCATTTGATTCCAATGTAATCCGGCTCGCTGCCGACGTGCCTATTGTGGACCCACCTGGAAATGCGTATTGTGCACCCTCTTGTGTGGTTTCATTCACAAAACTGTTCAAATAGCTGTATTTATGCGCCTCAAACCAAATATTTTGCCTGAAACTGCTGACTAACAATGCAATCGAAGTTCCCCCGGTGGATTTTCATAGGAATAAGGTTGCTTTGAGTGCTAATTTTATGTTTTTCTGTAGGGGGCCCATAATACGCAAAGGGTCCATAACCGGCATCGACTCCCTATATGGTTTTATTTACGAAACTCAAATTCCTTAACACCCCATTTTGCATTTCCGTCAAAAATCACACATTCTCATGATTATTGAAGAGATCTGTCGTAGGATCCTCAAAATTGTATTTGACATTTGATATGCACGACAAGAGGTAGGGGTAGGGCTGTTCTTTGTTGAATTATTGACATACTAGAAGTTGCTTGAAATTCGTGTTGAAATTTTTTTTCATCCCTTAACACCCCATTCTACGGTACCGGTATTTTCGGTATTAATGAAAAACCGAATAATCGTTTGAACCAATTATTTTTTTCATAATAAATGGAACGTAAGATTTGTACAGTTCGTTGATTTCGATCCTCTCAGGTCGATCAAGGAACGTATTAATACTTAAAGGCTTATTCTAATTATCATCTTTTCAGCACTAAGGATGGTTTATCTTCGTACATTAAAACGTAGGAGCACGCTCATTGCTTCATTCTTATTTCCGTCAACCCTCCAATATCCAAGCTTGCATTTAAAATTTAGAATTTTGTGTATTTTTAGTTGCTCAAAAATCAAAATGATATTATTTTTGACTTTTACTTTGGATTAAAACGCGCATAGGGGAAAGTGGGGCTGTTCGGCTATTTTAAGGAAAAGTCGATAAAAGTGCTGAAAATATTATGAAATCTTCGGAATGTTGCCTGATTTCCTACAATTTTCAGATCAATACACTAGATTCGTATGATTTCCGTTGTCTTATAAAGTCTATGTATGAACGAGTGATTTTTCAAGTCGATTTTTTCCCGATGGGGTAAAATGAGCAATTATGAAATTATCCCATATAATCTAAAAACACAATTATTGTTTTCATCACATTTGAATGTAAAAGTATTTATAAATAGCATGTCTATCGCTTCATTTCCTGGAAAGCTTTGGAGTTGCATATTATTTCAGATTGAAATTCAAAATAATATGCAGTTTTCAATAAGTGCTCATACCACCCCATCGGCCAAACCGCCCCGAATATAGGGGTATTCGAATGAAAGTTTTTTGCGACAGTTAAAACTAGAGGTGGACAAAAAGAATCGGAGCCGTTCAAAAGATCCAGATCACTCAAAAGAATGAGTGATTCGTGGCTCTTTTGTGGCGGGAATCGGTTCATTCAATCAGCAAGAATTAAAAAACGAATCAATTCTTCTCCCCATTCTTCGTTCGTTTCTCGGCCTTATTATTACGCTTGACACGTGCCTTGCTTTGCGCGTCACGCCAAACATACCGTTTTGACTCATATTCCGAACACTTAAGGCCAATAGTGACTTCAAATGCATCTGATTGGCATAAATTGGCAGATATTTGTGCAAATTTTAATTTTCTCGCAAAGCCTAACTGTTAGCTGTTGGGTGTACCGATAATAATGTTGATTTTATTAGTTTAAGTGTTGTTTTTACGTTAAAGTATGGAACAACATTTTGATTCAAATGCCGAACACTGTGTTCATTCTGTCTCATATTCCGAACACCTTGATTCAAATTCCGAACAGCACGAATAAATCGTATTCAAATGAATAATTTCGCAAATAAATTTACTTGAGCTTGTTCTTCTGGTCTGAAACTAGAGAATCATCACTACTCCCGCGGTATAAATTATATTGGAGACGTTAAAAATGAATTGCAATTGACTGCCATTTCCTTGATATTTAGTGACATATTTCAGCGAAACATTTCAACCAAATCGCCATACAAAAACCGAGTGTTCGGAATATGAGTCTGTTCGGAATTTGAGACAAAACGGTACAAGCACAGTAACAGAAAACTGTTTTCTGCTGCTCCGTGCTCTAAGCGCTCTCAGCAAAGATAAATAAATAAATTTGCCCCGCCCATTTGCATACAGTCAGATGAAAGATAGAGAAAAAAAGTGCCCACCTGAATTGCCCATTGCACGGTGACGCCATCAGAAAATCGCTCTCTTTCCCTCCTTCGGGAAATCTGAAAACAACGGTGCCAGTACCCGTCAAAGTTGACAGGTACTGGCAACATTGTTTCCAAGTTTTGTTAAAGCGTGAAAGAGAGAGAATTTCGCCGAGAAATGTCTAATGGCAAAGCACGATTGCTTCTTTCTTTTGGTTCGGGAAGGGAAAATCGGTCTAGTGTTAAATAAACAGTTCAAAATATCCAGTTTCCAGATATGGAGAGCAAATCGTTACGAAACGCACATATCCATGCACGTTTGTTCTATATATGGAGACGTCAATGTGACGGCCTTCAGAGTCAAAATCAATTTGGCATTCACTTTTTACATTCAAGTACTTTTTGGTTTAATTTTTCCAACCAGCAAATACCCCACCATCGAGTCATTGCATGTAGCGCAAACCCAAGGATTGAATCCCCCCTATATTTGGTTCTGCTCTGTCCGATCTTTCAACTTGAAGACTTCTAAAAACATATTTTTGAAATGTTTAATATTCTTGAAGATAACTTTACCGATCTTTATGATTTTTTGATAAGAGAAACTCCTTAATACCTGTTTTATGTAGTCCATTTTTTATTTATTTTTCGATAAATTGAGTAAAAATAAAATGGCGATTAAAATAGCTCCATATGAAAAATGTCCTAAAACAGAAGAGATTTTTAGAATTGGTGAAAAAATAGTAGAAATTCGCTATTCAAATATTGTTTTATGGCAAAAAATGCTACTGTCAGTAAGAGGGTTACCATATTGACTTTGATTGCTATGCGATGGTATTTGGACATTTAAATCTCACTTTTCCTAAAAACTCCCGTTCATTAACAAATTGACGATAGAAGTTTAAACTGTGTCCAGTTCAACTTTACTGGAGCGCAGTTCTCATTAATAAAGTTGATTTCTTCGTCGATATAGATTTTTAAACAGGTTTATGTCATAGCAAAACTTTCTCAAGGATTCAATGTTATGGCATTTTTTTTTTTTTTCAATCTGAGTACCAGGATCTTAATGAAATATTAAGGACAAATGTGATGAATACCATAGCTGCAATACTACAATATTTTCCAATATAGCCTTATACTTTTGAAGAAAGTCAAACCCAAGTTTTAGTGCAGAAGTGAATTTAGATCAATTTTTCTATGTTTAGTTACTGTTGAAATTTGGATCTAGTACCAAACCTGCACGGCAACAGGAGAAGAACATGGAGGAGACGGAGTGCGAGGAGATGGAACAGCTGTGCTGGTCTGAAGAAACACGTTAGTTCTATAAGGAGCTCAACGAATCCCGCAACAACTTCGTGTCGCGAGCCAATATGTGCAGGGATAAGAAAGGGAGCATTTTGATAGACGAGCGTGTGGTGATCGAAAGGTGGAAGCAGCACTTCGACGAACACCTGAATGGCGCTGAGAGCACTGAAAATGACGAACTGCGTGCGATGGAAACCAACCAGCCCCCACTTCGAGGGAGGTTAAGGATGCCATTCACCAGCTCAAGAACAATAAAGCTGCTGGTAAGGATGGTATCGGAGTTGAACTTATGGAGATCGGCCCTGAGAGGCTGGCCATTTGTCTGCACCGGCTGATTGGCACAATCTGGTGAATAGAACAGGTATCGGAGGAGTGGAAGGAAAGGGTAATATGCCCCATCTACAAGAAAAGTGACAAGTTAGATTGTGAGAAACTTTCGAGCGATTACCATTCTAAATGCGGCCTACAAAATATTATCCCCGATCATCTTCCGTCGTCTGTCACCTGTAGTAAACGAGTTTGTGGGAAGTTATCAAGCCGACTTCGTTAACGGCCGATCGACAACGGACCACATCTTTACTGTACGGCAAGGAGATACTTGGATCCTTGCTGACGGCTGACAATAACGTTTAGCCGTGAAATACGAAGGCGCAACATCAGTGAAAGTCGGGCCTACTATGGCCTCCAAAAGAAGCTGCGATTCACGAATAGAAATATTATTATGTATCCGGTAGAAATCAAGACCAACATTTATTTATAATTATTGTTTTCTCGGCCCCGTGCGTCGCAGCTAATATGTGAATAATGCGCTGTGTTCATAAAAATCGTAAGAATGCAGCGCCACACTAAGAAACTGATTTCAAAATCGCGCTAGTTGAGGCGCGTCCGCGAGTCTCACTGGCGCGATCCGGTTTGGTGGCGGTGCGACAATAGTAGTAGAACGCTAATGGCGTAATGGTCAGAAAACTGATTTCAATGTTTATTACCTTTAATTATGGTTTTTCATTGTTTGTTCTATACCATGATGGTTGTTTTGGTTCCTAAAATTAATCTGAATACTTTGAGGCCCGGTACTCACGCTGTCAGTTCGTGGCAAACTAGATGTTGGTAACACGAACAGCAGCGACATTAGCATTCTTCGGTTAATGCTTCTACTGATTCACGTCACGTTCACAGATTCACGCCCGCACCAAATGTACCATGTACGAAACGCTCATAAGACCAGTAGTCCTCTACGGGCATCAAACGTGGACGATGCGCGAAGAGGACCTGCAAGCATTTGGAGTCTTCAAACGCTCGCCCAACTCTACACCTAACCCGGTATCTAAAAAGGTGGCCAAAACTGGAAGGATACGATAGGCAGTGCATATTGCAAGAATGCCGAACTGCAACCCTGCAAAGATGGTGTTCGCTTCGGATCCGGTTGGTACAAGAAGGCGTGGAGCGCAGTGAGCTAGGTGGACGTATCAAGTGCGCATCGATTTGGCGAGCGTGGGGCAGAACCGAGGATGGAGAAATGCGGCCACGAACCGAGTATTGTGGCGTGAAATCAGGTCCGTTCCACTCGGGCTCAGATTTGGTACCACTTCTAGTACTGCATTTGGTCCCTCGGTAGTGCAAAAGATACCCAAGTTTGACAGACCGCAGTAC
The DNA here is from genome assembly GCF_002204515.2 of Aedes aegypti. NCBI lineage: Eukaryota > Metazoa > Arthropoda > Insecta > Diptera > Culicidae > Aedes > Aedes aegypti. The sequence goes on from NW_018734641.1 coordinate 8,958, forward strand.
ACTTTTCACGGCATTCTAGATTACCTGCACGGGTAGAAATCAGAATCCAAAAACAAGATTATGACTCATGATATCATGATTCCAGCGTGTTTTCGTCTTATGATATCATGAGCCAGATTGCCGTAACGCAACACACGCGTTAGGTTTTTGTAGCTGATTGCTCGGAATCATGATTCAAATGCCAAAAATGCTGAGTCGCGCATCCGTTTATGATCGACAAATTAAAAAAAAAAAAGTTAAAAATAACATACATTGAGATTGGAGTCAAGAACCTTCCGATTGTGAGCCACGTACTCTACCACTCAACCACTTTGTCATCTTGAATTGAGAGTGATCGATACGAATGAGATGAAGCAAAGTGCACCGCTTAGTGTTTTCACACTGGATGTTACGCTTATGAGGAATCATGATTATGACTCCAGGAACCATGATTTGTGATCATGATATTATGACCTAACCAATTTATGAATTTCATGATTTGTAAATCATGGTGTGGGGATCAGATTTTTATCCGTGTGATGAGACATAAAATTTTGGGCAACTGCAAGGGACATGGAGGTCTTTATTAAGTCTTTGGTGAAATTGTTGATTCAGTGTTATCTGTTTACATGTTAACTAAATAAATGAATGAACGAATAATATAAAAAAACAACAAATTTGCTTTATTTTCACGTTTTTGAAAATATCCTAGGATTTTCCGGGAAATGGCAACGGGAAATCAAATTACGAGAAAATTGGAAACTATCTACTATGAAGTGAACGATTTTCTAAACCCTGTTGTATGATTTTGTTGTATATGACAAGTGCAATCAATATAAACATCTGTTTTTACAACAAAGTAAAAGATTTTCAATTGTTGGTTCTTTTTTCGAGCCAAGTGAAGGATAGAAGTATCATTTTGAGTGGAAAAATTTGCTGGCCATTTTGGATTTCTTCGATGCTATTGGTTTCAAGCAGTTGAATGAGTTTATATAACGTATTGGTACTCAACAGGTTGAATTTTTAGACCGCTGCTGAATACTGGTTACACTTTCTTTTCTTCTTTTTATTCTTCTTCATCCTGGCATTACGTCCTTACTGGATTACCGACAAAAACATATAGCACCATTCCTTCACAAGCTCTTTAAAAATCTTCTATCTTGATCAATGGTCAACTGTTTCTGAAGATATTCGGATGTTCCTTGGAGGAACGACATTGCCCATCAAAAAATACTATGACCGCCAATTTATTTGTGAAGAATTTATCGAAAAACAAAATGTGAGCTATGTGGGAGAAATTTCCAGGGAAGTTCCTGAAAAAAAATCAAAGTAGCTTACCGGGTAGAAATGTAAATGATCGTAGTAGCTTTTCGTGGTCAGAGTGTAGATTTCCTTGCGCATATAAGCTGACGTTTCCCGCTGATTTTTTATATCTGAAGTAATTGATCATCAGAGCTTGCCAACCTTCACTGAAATCATCAGCAGTTGAAATTAGACAGAATCTAAGACAAGACGTGTCAGAACAAAAACGAAACCAATTGCCTGTCAAAAAGACCTCATCTGATTGGTCGTTTTGGCAAAGGCCTACTTAATTAGGAGCAATATAGTGGAAATTTTTGTCAAATTTCTATAAAAATATCGCCAGTGTTGAATGGAAACCTGATATTAAAATAATCTAGCATCCTCTATTGCACTGAATGAAAAACGCGTGCAAGAAACATCCATATTATGAGCCTTGATATTTGAATTAGTTCACAAGATTTGCGTAAAAAGGGTACTGGTAGCACTGGCTTTTGTATCGTCAAGGTTATCGACTGAAAAAAACGGGGCAGTCTTAGTTGAGCTGTCACGTCCCTGTCCTAGGACAGAATAAGCGATTATTATGGCAGAAATAGAATGCGAAAACTCAACTCTATAGCAGCATCGTCGTGTATTTTTTGGTATTTTGCGTTCCCTTCGTACATACGTACATGGCCGCACGCCATCTATTTGTGGGAAGAAAAAACTCGTTTGGAATTAGGGTGCGCCAAAATGGATCAAACTTGTCAACAATGTAAAAATAGTTGTCTGCGAGGGGTTCTGCGAAGGAGTCGCGAGTCTCACTGGCGCGATCCGGTTTGATGGCGGTGCGACAATAAATCAACAAAACCGATGGAGACACCCGTTGAATCAATCAAATTAGAAGAAGCAAAAGTATCATATCAGCATTGAACGCTTCATCACCTTCACCGCCTAAAGATGTTCAACCGTTGTCATCAACGAAAATTATAACTAATTCGTCGATTGCCAAACAGCACTCAGAAATAAAAATAGTCTCAGAATTACTAAAGTTTATGCATTAATGACTATTTTCTATCCGCCTCTCTTTCATTCTGCTGTGGATTTTTACACTAACTGTCATTTCGACTGGGTTGAAGCTTAGCGATGCGTCAACTCAGGCGAATTGACAAATAGGAATAAAATTCCCTGCAGGATGACAGAGAGGCAGATATAAAATAGTCATAAATTACTAACATTTAGTCATTCTGTGACTACCCGTGTTTCTGAGTGAGCTCGAGACCAGAACTACACCTAACGAAACTTCAAGCTATACCTGTCCAACATTGCTACCGATGTTACCGAAGAAGAGATTGAACGAATGGTAAACGAAGACCTTTGTGTGCATGAAATACATGCAATCAGCTGTTTGAAACCAACGTGGAGAGCTGTGTCGAGGATGGATTTCATTTCATTCAAGGTGGAAGTCGATGGAAATACCGTACCAAGGCTTTGAATTCAAACGAACTGGCCAAAGGGTATACGATATCGAGAGTTCAAGGATTACGGGCCGCAACCACGTGGCGACCCACACGTTGAGACTGTACTACTAGTTGTTTTGTATATGTTTTGGAGTATGTTGCCTAGGAATTTTCTGTTAAAATGTCTTGAATGTAAATCGTGTTTATCAGGTGTAAACTTCGATTTCGTGTTTTTTAATTAGTTATAAATATAAGGTATCAGTCTGTGCAGTATTATACTGAAGATGTAGTAAATAAATAAAAAAAGAACAGCTATATACAGATAAAATATCTACAATCGCCAAACAGTTGAAAAATGAAGAAAAAGGTTGTTAAATATAACAACGCCTTATTGTAATATCAACTCAATGTAGCATTTTTAACTGTGTTGGTTTTTATCGGCATCCAGTAAACATTTTTTGCATATTTTCCCATGTAAGTTCTAGCCTTTTTTATTAGTTGGAGCTGCATGACAACTCATTTGTCAACACTAAACCCATTCGTTGCAAATTTGACCTCTATTTTTGTCAAAAATTAGACGGAATAGGATATTTTGCTCGTTTTCAAACTTTTTTGAGTATTACGTGGGCTTTGTGGCCGAGCGGTTAGTGTTACCAAGCATTTAGCCGCATCGAGTCAAGAAGTGTGGGTTTGATTCCCGCTTCAGTACGGAAAACTTTTCGTCAGGAACGTATTTCGACTGTGCCACTGGGCGTTGCATGCTAATCCGTTGTCTAGTGTGGTGCTTCCTTCAAAGAACAAATCGTCCACTGGAAGCATTAAAACGTGTCGGTGTCTGCCTGTATAAGTTTTATTAAAATATTTTTTGGCAGGTCCCTTCCCGCAGTTATTTTTTTTGGAAGTCATCCTTAAGTTCATGCTTTAGTCTTGACGTTTTCTTATAGTTGAAAACTTGTTCTTTCATATGCAAATAATTTGATCTGCATCTCTTAGCGTCTTGTTCAGTTACAAGTATGTGGAATAAGCTCAAAACTACTAACGTACACCGGGGCAAGAAGAAACGCAAAGTTTGTAGTATGATGCCAATAAATAATTGCAAATTTTTCTTCTCATAAAGATTGTTTCAACTGTAAACTAAGTATTACTGTAATTGAATTTATCATCATTATTAAATTTCACTTTGATACCACACTATTTCATCTTACCCCAGCCGTTTCAACTTACCCCGGTGTACCTTACTCAAAACTTAGCAAGATGCCGTATTCTGCAAAGTAGTATATTTTAATGATATATAAAAGTTTCCTGGAACATTCTTAAACTTCAAAATCAAAAATGCAAAAGTTATGTTGTAACACCTTTAATGGGTTTTTTATCAGAAATATATTATATCTTGAAAAGTCATGAAGTTGTGAACCTGGTGTCTTCGACAAAATTGTCCAAAACAGCATTTTCTACAAATTTTATGAAGATTTCAACCATGTATAATGAGAAGATCAAAATATGCATTTTCTATCTCAATTTAAGGGGGATATACAAAATGCTGAACACATGAAAAGAAGCGCATTTACTTACGGAAAAACTTTCTAAATGCACTGAAACGCTAGGAAACATTATGAGGGCGCTAATAAGACGAAAACTATGTGACGTTTATTTCAAAAATTTACACATAATATTTATATACATACAATAAATAACATTAGATATGTTTTTACTAAATAATAATCGCGTTTAAATCGTAAACAGCCATGTTTGTGATTGCTTAACTAAACTAATGTTAGTCTCTCCTAGCGCTAAACCATCCAAGCATGGGAAAATTCACTCACTCATCCGAACGCTACCGATAAAATATCTGCAAAGTATCTGCTGCCCACCGAATGTTCAATGACTGCCGAACGCTACTAGGGTGAGCGCAATCCCGACGAATCGTAAACGATTGAGATAAACCGAAAATGAAAAGATATACGGAGCGGAGAGAGCACCTATCCTCTCTTAAATTGGAGACACGAAAGAACGCGTTCGCCATTCAATCACTGAAAGCTTCCTGCGAAATGTACAGATTTTGCGTTCACTGAAACATTTCGCCCTTGTGTATTACCGTTTTGATTCATATTACGGACAATTAAGGCCTCAGGGAAGTATAGCACAGTATAGAGCATACAAAATAAATCATTCTGTATGATTCCTCAGCGTTATCGAGCGCCGGAAACCCTTAACTTTCGAATCGTGGGTAAAGAATACGCTTCCGCAACTTGAATAATTTTAAACAAGTTCGAAATGTATGGCCTTTTGATGATTCTTATTCCGGACGCTGCCTCACTTTTGCCTCATATTCCGGACACTTTGATTCGAATTCCGGACATCTCATGAAAATAATTAATAAAACAGTCTAATCATCAAATGAAATCGTTAAACCACTAAAGACGCGTCTAAGGCAGTTGTGAATTATAAATTTTCATAGATATTTATGGAAATAGTTTATTGAAACGAGCCTCGAAATTGTGAACATTCGAAACGGCAAAGATTGAAACATTTCGTGTGAAATGTTTCCCATACAAAGTAGAGTGTCCGGAATTAAAAGCTGTCCGTAATATGAATCAAAACGGTACCAGTCAGTGAACGCTCTTCAGCTCTCAAATACGAATGCCACTCGTGCGGAATCGGAATGTAAAGAATCATTCGTTACAGCAATCGGATGCCTTCGGCACAAGGAGTCGGTAGTGAATCATTCTGTTGCCCTTTTTGTCTAAACTTGTCGCTCGGCGAACAAGAAGAAAGCGCATTGGAAATTGAAACACTCAGCTTGGTCGGAGAAACGGTAATCTCGCTCTTGACCGCTTGTGGATGTGAGCGAGAGAAATGCAATATTCGAGTGAATGTTTCCCATGCTTGAAACCATCCCGAACTATCTTAGTTAAATTTAAAATTAGATCACAAGTCTTTCAAAAAAAAAAATAGCACGGACACCGTTTTCAACCATTTGTAACTTAGCACTGGAAAACGAGACAAGCATGATCGAGTGAGACAGCCGAGAAATATTCCTACACGATGCACTTAATTGCCTGGCGATACAAACCGCACGGCCACAAAAGCCCACCATTCTAGAATTAGATATTTTAGACAAAAGCTTGGAGCACTTCGTGATTGTCCTAAAATAAATTTCTAGCTAATTTATAATTTTAGGAAAAGTCTACTTTTAACTAAACCAGCTAACGACCAATTTTTCCCTTTTATTTCTAGGTTGGCTGAACGAGCCTACCCGAACGGCTTTGGTATACGAACACTGTTCCCGTGGTTCGTTGCAGGACGTGCTCATCATGGACGAAATTAAGCTCGACTGGTCGTTTCGATTGAGCTTACTAACGGACTTGGTTCGTGGAATGCGATACCTTCACGGTCACCGATTCGAGTTCATGGGACGCTCTCGTCGCGAAACTGCGTAGTGGACGCCCGGTGGGTGCTAAAAATCACCGACTACGGCATGCTGAACTTCTACGACGCCCAAGGTATTACGCCCCCGCCAAAAAGTGCCAAAGATCTGCTCTGGACGGCACCGGAAGCACTTCGAGCCACCAAGGCTATCCCAAGGGAGGGACGCAGGCCGCCGATGTGTACGCTTTCGGAATCATCATGCAGGAAGTGGTCGTCCGAGGGGAACCGTTCTGTATGCTGTCCCTTTCACCGGAAGAAATTATAGCGAAAATCAAAAAACCTCCACCCCTTATACGTCCATCGGTGTCCAAGGGAGCCGCCCCTCCGGAGGCCATCAATATCATGCGGCAATGTTGGGCGGAAAGCCCGAAATGCGACCTGATTTCGTAATGTATGAAACGCTGTTAAAATGACCCAGAATGAAAAAAAATGCAAATTCCTGCCATTAATTTCGAGAATAACCATAAAATGGGATGCTGATGATTCGTTGGTTTTTGAAGGATCGAAATTGTACACTCCAAAAATAAAAGAATAAAAGTTAATTGGGATTCATTTAACTTCGACATATTCAAGCGAGTTAAATCACTCAAATGTGTGCGTTAGCTTATTTCTACTGATTTGTACAAACGATACGATACGGATACGGATACGATACGGAATCTGCCATTTTTTAAACGAAAGGAGACTCGTTTACGCCTCTTCACGTGTCATCAGATTTTTCTCACACTTCTTTTCCCAACAATTACGATGAAGGATACCGAAAAACCGTTCCGCTCTATAACACATACATATTGTTTCAATCTTGTTCGATGTTGAGAAAATTTTGTTATAACTTTTTTTTATGTTAAGTACTAACCATCCAAAATAATAACAAATGAGAAAAATGTGCTTACTGAGTACAACATGTGTTATAACTATGGTATAATCCATTGGGATTTCATGATAATTTCTGAAATTGGTCGTCATTGTAACTGTTCTCTCTATAGACGCAGGAAGAAGACTGACTTTTGTTCAATTATTGACAAACTAGAAGTTGCTCAAAACTTAAAGTTGAACTGGGTTTTTTATCACTTAACATCCCATTTTACGGTAAACATTTTTTCATCATAAATTAATTCTTTTCATCTGCATGCATTTGTGTATATTCAATCCCCATAGTTTGACTTCAAAGGCAAATTCCATCCGGGCAATGTAACCGATTCATATAATTCATCTTATGTATAATTTGTATTCTGATTCCCCTTCGACAACCTTGTCCAATCATTTCCGCTCCACAGGATCTGTGAACGTTTCCAAGCAATTAAATCACGGTCGGAAGGTCAACTTTGTGGACACCATGTTTCAAATGTTGGAAAAGTACTCCAACAACCTGGAAGAGCTGATCCGGGAGCGAACCGAGCAGCTCGATATGGAACGCAAAAAGACTGAACAACTGCTTAACAGGATGCTTCCGAGGTAGGTGTAATAGGATGTAAAAAGGACAATAATTTTTGCGATGCACACATCAAAATGATACCGATCCTACGCAACCGAGCATACCAACCCCATTGAAATGATGCTGTATTGTACATTGTACTCTGTCGCCCACTGAGTTGTTACACAATGTGTCATACGCAATTCAGGAATGTCGAAGCAGCAAACAGAAACAGAAGTATGTCTGCCGATGAAATTGTAAATCTACCTACACAGTCGTGTACCCCATAGTACAATTGATTTTATTTTAAGTGATAGATATTTCGCATCCCAAGTAGCAGTAACACTATACTTACGATAGTTACTACAGTCGAAGTTCGTTATAACGACAACTCTTATAGCGACAAAAGCCCTCTATAGTGACATTTTTTCGGTCCCTTCCAAAAAATTTTGATGTTAATAACCATTCTCTATAATGGCATTTCTCTATTACGGTCGGTCCCTTGCGATAATCGTTATAACAAGCTTCCACTGTATTTAATAGGGCCCGACGTGGAAGATTTCCATCATGGACTGTAGCCAGGTCAAATTTTGGTCGAATTCTTCTATTCTTTGTTAAAGCTGTCTCGCCATGAGCCTCTGGGTCTACCTCTGTTGCGATGTCCTGCTTGATTCCAGTCTAAACGCTTGCTTGCAGATTTAGTTTCCACAATTGGGAAGAGTTCGATCGACACTCCTCCACTTACCAAATTTCTGTTGTTTTCGGCGTCTGGTGACATCGGCGATGGAGCTAAGGTGGCCCAAAGACAATGTTGGTTTATATGGGAATTACTATGGAGAAATTTTGAGATATGTTCCAAACACGCTAGTACTGTAATGTAAGTACGATTTTATTATCCCGTAGCAAAAACTAATTCTTCAAACCATAATAAAGAAGTTTGCTGAAGAAAGAAATTCAATCTGACGGATAGCAGAAGAGATATTTATGAGTTTGTTTGCTATTATTTAGCTTAATATGGGATTATAGCCCTGCAAACATGTACAAAAATCGCAAACAAGATTAGCTCAAAAGGGATTTGTTTCTTCAGCAACATTCTCCATTAAGGTTTGAAAAATGAGTTTCTACTTACATTACAGTACTAGCGTGTTTGGAACATTTCTCAAAATTTCTTCATAGTAATTTCCATATAAACCTAACCAGTTTGGGGCCCAGATAGCCGTAGCGGTAAACGCGCAGCTATTCAGCATGACCATGCTGAGGGGTCGTGGGTTCGAATCCCGCTGGTCGAGGATCTTTTCGGGTTGGAAATTTTCTCGATTCCCAGGGCAATAGAGTAATCTTCGTACCTGCCACACGATATACGCATGCAAAAATGGTCATTGGCACAGTAAGCTCTCAGTTAATAACTGTGGACAGTGCTCATAAAGACACTAAGCTGAGAAGCAGGCTCTGTCCCAGTTGGGACGTAACGCCAGAAAGAAGAAGATATAAACCTACATTGCACGGGTAGAAATCAAAATTCAAAAACAAGATTATGAATCATGATATCATGATTCCAGCGTGTTTTCGTCTTATGAAAATACACCATGATTTGGGACTCATGATATCATGAGTCAGATTGCCGTAACGCAAACACACGCGTTAGGTTTTTTGTAGCTGATTGCTCGGATCATGATTCAAATGCCACAAATTCTGAGTCGCGGCATCCGTTTATGATCGACAAAATAAAAAAAGTTAAAAATAGCATGCATTGAGATTCGATCCAAGAAACTTCCGAATGTGAGCCACGTACTCTACCACTCAACCGCTTCGTCATCTTGAATTGAGAGTGATCGATACGAATGTGATGAAGCAAAGTGCGCCGCTTAGTGTTTTCACACTGGATGTTACGCTTATGAGGAATCATGATTATGACTCCAGGAACCATGATTTGCGGATCCTGATATTATGACCTAACCAATTTATGAATTTCATGATTTGTAAATCATGGTGTGGGGATCAGATTTTATCCGTGTGTCTTTGGAGCCACCTTTAAATCACCACCTAGAAAGCTGAGAATTTCACAGAACACTATTTTTTATGGTAAGGATGGTAAAAAGCATAAGGGAGATTGGATTTTCAAACATTTTTTAAAATTTGAATCGCCCTAATGTAACACATATCCAAATGTGGATCCAGAATTTCTTGTCTATCTCTTCATTCCAAAGAACCGCAGGTTGTATCCGCGTTTTTTTTTTCGATTCTGCCCCAGTGTGCGCCATAAGGCTTCCGAACAACTTTGCTGAAAGCCGCAACTTTGTAGAAAGTAAGGATTCTGATATATTGCATCATATATAATATAGTGTTTAGGGGATGCTAAACTTTTTTTTGGGTAGTGTATATAATTCTGAATATTACATTTTAGTGTTTCAAATAACTTTCGATATGATATTTTTTTAAAACTCAGAATACAATGAACTAGGAAAATGTATGTATGTACATCTATTGATTCCAAAAGATCTTCAAGCCATGTAATTAAAATCCCATAATAGTCAAGTTTTTAGCAAACCCTCAACTTTCTACATCATTATATGCATTTACTGAGATGATTTTTGAACTACATACTAGCATCTTTACTCCAATCATGAGCCGAAGCGCAGTTCTACTAATATCAATATTTCTCTACCATTTTCGCAGCTCCGTCGCCGAACGCCTCAAGCTGGGGCTCGCCGTCGAGCCGGAAGAGTTCTCCGAAGTAACAATCTACTTCAGCGATATCGTTGGTTTCACAACGATATCCGCCCACTGTACGCCCGTCCAAGTGGTGGACCTGCTGAACGACCTCTATACCTGCTTCGATGCCACCATAAACGCCTACAACGTGTACAAGGTGGAAACCATCGGAGACGCATACATGGTTGTGGGAGGCCTACCCGTCCGAACGCCAGACCATGCGGAGCAAATTGCTACCATGGCGTTGGATCTGCTGCACCAGAGTGGCAATTTCAAGGTTCGCCACCTACCGGGTGTTTCCACTGCAGCTTCGCATCGGATTACACACAGGTAAGAACCAGCACCACGCTATGTCCAGATGGGGTTATTATGCAACTTTCATGTACCTCGGATTTTCTTTCACAGGAAGTTGCTCTTGATCATATAAAACAAGCAAGTGAAAACTGTAAAATATTCTATGTACCTTGAATTTTTTTTAGAAAATGTTTTTTAAATTTTACCTTCCAGTCGTCACGCGGTTTTTCCGTAATCAGAAACACCATGCCGCTGTTGTAAACAAAAAGCAAGTTTTTTTTTCTGTAATAAAATAAATCCAGGGGCATATGAAAGTTGCATAGTAACTCCCTTTTGGCATAGCGTCATAACAGTTTGAATGACTACAATATGGGAGCCCTTTTTATTATTCCGACGAAACGAATTTATTTGTTTAACCGACCATCAACAGGTCCATGCTGTGCCGGGTGTTCGTCGGTTTGACAATGCCCCGATACTGTCTGTTTGGCGACACGGTCAACACGGCCTCCCGGAATGGAGTCAACAGGTACGGAGTTAAGCCGCCTGGATGGTGTAACGATTTGCGGGGCCTGTCTAACACGATTTGGAAAGTTTACAAATCTGACCTTTCTGAACATTGTAGAACATTGCCCCAGATCGCGATGCCATCCATCCAGCACCAGCTGCCATAAATCACTCACCGCCATTATTCATCCCACTCTCATCATTCTCGTCATCATCGTAAAATTCTGCACGCACTCCATCTTTTCTACCGCCGCCATTGAGTTATACACTGTCATTGCCAGACATGTCGGACGCGTAGGTCTCGGCCAAATATTTCCCCAGTTGGGTGTGTAAAACAATTTTTCATCCCAATGTGTCTACCCATGGTTCGGATATGATTTGTCTCGGTGAAACAAAGTCTTCATTTTCGCTGGACTATGATGGAGGCACAGAGTGGTATCAAATTGTTGGAAAATGGCAAGTACATCATCTTATTCAGGGGCCTCAATAGTCGTAGTGATCGCGCAGCTATTCAGCAAGACCAAGCTGAGGGTCGTGTGTTTCGAATCCCGCGACGAGGACCTTTTCGGGTTAGAAATCTATTCCCATTTTCCCTGGCAGTATCATAGTACCTGCCACGCGATATACGAATTGCGAATAAAATGGCAACTTTGGCAAAGAAAGCTCTCAGTCAATTGACTACGGAAGTGCTCATAAAAACACTATGCTTGGAAGCAGTCTCTGTCTCAGTTAAGACGTAAACGCCAGCAAGAAAATTAAGAGTAGTAGCAACTACTTATGTAGATTCCTCAGAGTTTTCGGTTGCACCATTCATGATTTCATAAAAAGAGTGACTTTTTACATATTACTGGTATTTACACGGAAAAAATCTGTTCCGTTATCATTAATCAAAAATCATGAAAAGAAAATATCTCATGAAACCATGAATTCAGTCATGATATCATGACGAAAACACACCAAAATATTCATGAACAAAAACAAAAATTTCCATGAATAATGGACCTTGCACGTGTTCACTAATTGACACTAATTGACAGTTAAGTGAAATATAAAATTGTAAATATTTAGCTTCGAAATAATGCCATAGTTATGAAAATTGCGCAAGCGGGGTAAAACCGCACCCCTAATAGGCTGTTATTTTGTTTTCGAACGCTAACAGTTGGCGCCAGCGGCAAAAATTACAAACAACAACCTTTCGAACGATCAGTTTCTCTAAACCGCCGCCGAGCGGCGATACTGATGTTTGTATTCCACTCATTGATCGCGCTACGCTGGATTCTCAAATTTCTCAAACTTTCAACACAAGCACATGGAAGAATGGTAGTCGGAGAACTGTCCAAAACGTATGGAAAATAACGAAAATCGTAAAATACTTTGCAATTAGGAAACTGGATCGAAAAAGTAGTGATTAGAAATAAAGTGTAAAGTGAATACATAACTTTTTGTGTTTAGTTCATCTGCAATGGTGCTTTCTTTGCTTCAGGATTTCGATTTTACTACCACTGGAAAAGAGCCATCTATTGCCTTTTCAGTTTTAAATATCGCCTGATTGTGCGATATTTGCCAGAAAACCATTCGCCAGAATAACATAAGAAAGTACAGTGACCCCACGCAGTTGAATCACTCACAATTTATGAATCAGCTGACTGCAAAAGACAAAATATTATCAAACTTGTCACAAAACATCACAGAATTATTTTTACTGATAAGAAACTATGTGTAAAAATAATTCTGTGATGTTTTGTGACAAGTTTGATAATAATTTTGTCTTTTGAAATCAGCTGATTTCATTAAATTGTGGGTGATTCAACTGCGTGGGTCACTGTACCATATGCCAGAATGCACCTTTCGCCAGAAAACCATTCGCCAGAATATACCATTCCTAGAATAGATAATCCCCTGGATTTTTTTTTTTTCAGAAAGTTTGTTGTAGAAATAACCGAGCCATAGCGTTAACAAATGTGATGAGATTATATTTGTTGGTGTTATTTGTTAACGCTCTGGCTCGGTTATTTATAGTATTCAAATCCTTGGACTAGGTATAAATGACTTCCTCACAACTTCAAAAAAAAAAAAACATCTTCTCGGGCATTCAATGATCAACATCAATAATTTTAACTTATTAAATATGAATTGTATAGATAGCGCTCAATCCGGAAGGAACGTAGAACTAGAAGAAAGAAGAACACGCAATAGAATAACAGTTCCATTTTTTAAAATCTGTAACACTTTATATGAAAGAAACTGCTTACTGACAGGATGAGAAATGTACTTGTAGCAAACATTTTACCACCTCGACATTTACATATTTCTACACGACATCAAAATCCGAAGCAAACCATTAGGTGAATTCCGGCGCACATTTTCTTCGAAGAGAAGAAATTTTCTGTCCATAAACACACTAGCAAAGAAAAATTTTTCTTTTCTTTCGAAGAAAATACGCGCCGGAATTCGCCTACATGACCGTTTCAAAACAAAAAAATTGTCACGGCTCTTCAAAACTGTAATCTTCTTCTTCGCAACGTTTTTTCAAACCCGAATGCAAATGACTCGATCGAGCACAGTGCACAGCCCAACCCAAGTAACCATAAGCACTAATAATAAGCCCTAAATCAGCATCATAGACGCGTACATGCATTATAATAGCACCACAAATGCTTACACACCTTATAGCAGCACTTCCGCTGCATAGAAACCCTATTACAGCATCATTAATGTTTCTAAGCCTGATGCATACAGGCATTAAATAAGCACTATATTGGCTTTATATTCGAATACAGGGCATGTTTAAATGCCATCCCAGTGTTTTGACAGATATACCACGTGCTTTGTGTTTGCATATAGTGGTAAGAGGGAGTCAAACATAAATCTTCTCACTACCACAATTGCAGGTTTTATGACGGGGAAAAGTGATGGTTTAAAATGGTCACTTTTCTTTCCAATACTATTCATCTTATGTGGCCGTAGGAGCAAAGGAGCAGGACAACAACTCAACAATACGGGTGTTGCAGGTTCGAGACGTAAATGAGAAATTTCATCATCATAAAACGAGGATCAAAATGTGGCAATTGCAAGTCCTCGATAGGATGAAAACTACCAAAACAAATATGTCTGATACGGAAAAGTACTATCTGTATCATTTTATTACATTTTTGCATACTATTAGAGGTTTCCGTTCTCATTCATTCATTTATTTACCTCGTGTACCAGTTGCTTGGCCGCATACGCGAAAGCTCTCTGGCTGCGTACGCGAAAGCACAAAATATTCGCCCTAAAAACCTGGTGAAAACAACTGACGTTTCTCACGTGGTCTTATATCAGCATTAGTGGTGCAGAGAAGCACGGTTATACTTGGGAAGTAACCAGTAAGCACGATAATGCGGCACGGTAACAGCAAGATATAACCGTGCTTCTCTACACCACTAATGCTGATATAAGACCACGTGAGAAACGTCAGTTGTTTTCGCAGCATCAGGCTTAGAAACATTAATGATGCTGTAATAGGGTTTCTATGCAGCGGAAGTGCTGCTATAAGGTGTGTAAGCATTTGTGGTGCTATTATAATGCATGTACGCGTCTATGATGCTGATTTAGGGCTTATTATTAGTGCTTATGGTTACTTGGGTAGTTCATTATATATTTTCGAGATTTCGATATACGTTGCAACTATTTGTGCCATCTGTTCGATCAAATAATTAATGCCTTTCTCATAAACCAAAGTAAGTTACTATATCATTTTTTTGGAGCTTTCAGACAAATAAGATAATAATAAGAATTACTATTTGCCCCAAACTATAGCAATTAGCGATATGCATCAACCCATTTTTTTGAATACTTTTTCATCTACTGTAATTTAGGTGACTAATATCACTAAAAAAGATTGTGCTACTTTTACCCGCATGTCGTTCCCTCCTATGTAATTTCCGCGAACGCCAGTTAGCCGAATGTCACTTTTATTTATTTATTTATTTATTTATTTCGTCAATCATTTGTAGACTACATAGTTACATAGTTTATTATATTCTAAGATTTCCTAGTGAGTTAAAATATGATTTCAATTTGGTCCGGGGCATACTTAGATCAATCATTTCACAGTGCTCATTGTAAACAGACATCATTTGATTTAGAGGACTAAATTTGGCGTAGTTTGTACGATAACGATCTAAAGTAAACAAATTTCTGTGACGCAATTGTCGATTAGGAGCATAAAAGTTTAATCTGGATAATAGCTTTGTTGAGTTAATACGTTGTGAAACGATATCGTTAACAAATGCGACCATGGCATATTCTCGTCGCTGTTTTAATGTCTGAATGTTTATCAACATGCATCGTGCTTTATATGACGGAAGAGGAAATACAGTCCATCCTAATTTGCGGAGTGCGTATAGTAAAAACTGCTTTTGAATCGACTCTATTCGTTCTTTATGTGTTTACAAATATGGAGACCAGACAACACTACAATACTCTAATATGGATCTCACATAAGCAACGTAAAGGGTTTTGATCGTATAAGGGTCTTGAAAATGATATCCGAAACGTTTTATGAAGTTAAGCATATTGCCCGCTTTATGAGTTATTGTGTTGTAATGTTCAACGAACGTTAATTTGGAATCCAAAATTACACCTAGATCTCTAATTTTATCACATTTTTCAACATGTTGGTTTCCTAACCTTATTGTTAAATTCGGAGTGTTTCGTTTTCTGCTATAAGTTATTAGATTACATTTTTCAACATTCAACTTCAATAAACTTTTAAAACACCAGGTATTAAATAAAAGTATTTCATTATGAAATGTTTCATAATCGTCGTCTTTCTTGATTTCTAGAAACAATTTCATGTCATCTGCATGTATAAGAATCCGTATTTTTTTTAGAATAAAAGATACGTCGTTAACATATAAAATAAAAAGGAGAGGTCCTAAGTGGGAGCCTTGAGGAACACCTGATGTGACTTGAATTGGTTTGGATTTTTTGTCATTAAATCTTACTATTTGCTGCCGGTCAGTTAGATATTATTCAATCCATGTGAGAAGCTTTTTCTCGATACCTATTTTACTCAGTTTGAAAATTAACATTGAAATGTCAAGTCTATCAAATGCTTTACTAAAATCAGTATAGAGAGCCTCTACGTGGTTACCTATATCCATTGCCATTAGGGAATAATCAACAAACGCCAGGAGGTTTGTAGTAGTTGAACGGCCTTTAAAGAAGCCATGTTGTGAATTGAATTAGTTATTCTGTGTTTAATTTGACCAAAAATACATTTGTTAATAATTGATTCGAACAGTTTTGGAATGCATGAAATGATGGCAATCCCACGATAGTTCCTGATATCAGATTTTTTGCCTGATTTGTAAATGGGTACCAAGAAAGACTTTTTCCATTTCTTTGGAAATTCACCAGATTCAAGTGACATATTGAAAAGCCAGAATAGTGGAGTTGTAAGTTCTACCGCTAATTTTTTTTATAAATAATGGTGGATTCCATCTGGCCCTGATCCTTTAGTAGCATCTAAATCATTCAGACCTGTCGTAATGTCTTGAACATGAATTTGATTTACTCCAACATCCCTAGAAATCTCCGGAAGGTATGAAAAATATCCAAAATCACGATCATTATCAGAGAAGCTCGTGTAAGTTTCTTGAAAAAAAGTTGCAAAAAGGTTACAAATATCTTCTGAGTTATTCCTGCTTTGTCGTCTAATGTCATTTTTGATGGGAAATTGTTTGAATTAATCTTTGATTTGACATAGTTGAAGAAATTCTTTGGACATGACTTGACTTCATTTTCGGTTTTTATGTTATAATCTGTAAGTGCATTAGAAATAGTTAAATTTAGTTGATCACAAATACTCAGATACTTTTCTAAATTTGCTTGACTATTATGTGCCTTGTAGGTTTTGTGTGCTTTTTGTTTGCGATTTTTCAAATTAATGATTTGCTTATTGAACCAGACTGGATTTTTTGAGCCAAAACCTCGTCTTTTACGTTTGAGTGGAACTTCCTCCTGAATTACCGCCGACAAAATTTTGTAGAAGTTTTGTACGGCACTTTCAATATTTACTTCTTCTTTCAGATTGGATTACCAGTTTACTCTATTTATTTTGTACCTGATATTGTCATAATTAGCCATATTGTAATCAAAAACATACTCATAACTACAGTCGTTGGGATTAAGGTTACTATGTACAAATATGGAATATTCGATCGCTTCATTTTTCCATAACGGAGAAACAGATTCCACAACACAAAAATCCTCACATATATTCGTTAGAAGTAAATCTAAGAAACAATTCTGTTGGTTTTTGACATGATTAATTTGGTTGAGTCCAAGGAATGCAGTTTTCTCAAATATAAATTGCAATGTTTCATTTTCACCAACAACTGGAAGAAGAATGCTCTCATTATCATAATCTGGAAAAAATCTACATTTCGTTGATTGAAGTCACCATAAACATGAATTTTATATTCAGGAGGAAAGTATGAAACGATTTCTTCGGCTGCTTCATACGACGACTTAGTAGCTCGATCAGGAGGAAAGTAAACTGACGCAAATATATGAGTCTCTCCAATGATCTCTGTTTTTACCCAAACGTGCTCAAAATCCTTAAATTTTGGTGAAGCAATAAGCTCAGAATTGAATTTTGAACTAACAATCCATTCCCTCTAATGAGCCGAAATTTGTATGGATCGTGGTATTTGGATAGACTCTCTACCCTCTCTACCCCATAAACGGGCACGTGGTTTATGGACAGCTCGAAACCGAGATGCAGCTCAAACTGGGTAAAAACCGGGGCAGGGTATTCACGGAACTGATGTTCAGGGAAACAAAATCTGGGGAACGGATATTTGGGAGGAAGTAGCACAACCCTAAAAAATGCAGCACTCGTAGATAAATTACCTGGTAGTTGTACAAGAAAATTCTGTATAATACAATATTCTTATAAAGAACAGCAGATGGTTAAATAAAAGGCAATTTTCTCGTACTAAAAATTTGGTAAAACAGCATAGAATATTGCATTAAAACTTCAAAGGCAAAAATCTGGCAAGAGATGTAGAATAACGGTGTTTTATTGTCTTCGATCTGCGCACCAGCAGAAACCTTAAAACGAGATTGTTGGCGTAGTATAAGATCAACTTAGTGCTCTTGAAGATGGGTTCCTGGATGTAACACTATGAATTGATTGATCATAATCAATAAAAAAACAATTGTGGGGAATGATACTTTCTGGCTAATGGTACATTCTGGCAAATGGTTTTCTGGTAAACGCTACATTCTGGCGAATGGTTTTCCGACAGATGTCATTCTGGCGAATAATTTTCTGGCGAATAGTTTTCTGGCAAATATCGAACAGTCATTAATACCAAATCAAATGTTTAAACCATTTTAAAAGTATAAACTGCGTTGTACATTACTGTTCAAGTAAAAGCACATAAAAAATACAAGCCAAATCCGCATATTTTTGAAAATATGGGTATTTTAAGGTTATGATAAGTATATACAGTCGACTCTCCACAACTCGATATTCTATAACTCGATATACTCTATAACTCGATGGATTTTTCGGTCCCTTCAAATTTCCATACATCGTACTCTCCATAAGTCGATATTTCTATAACTCGATATCTCCACTAGTCGATGTCTCGTGAGAGGTAAATTTCCCTCCATAACTCGATATCTATTTAAAAATCATTCTTACTTGAAGATACTTGGTCTAATTCTTGGTTGGAGGTGAATAGATACATGTAAGTTGTAATAAAAGTATTTAGAACATGAAAATAAAAAGAATATATTGTCAATAAAATAACGTGATTTTTCGAGCATTTCAAAAAAAAGTGGTCAAATAATAGTTTGTAAAATATTATCAACAAAATTATATTTCTTTCTCACAGAAGGGATTATATGTGTATTGGAAATTGAGAAATTTGTTCCTTCGATTTTGTGATTTTTTGTGTCGGTATATTCTATAACTCGATAATTCTATAAGTCGATGGTCCCTTGAATATCGAGTTATAGAGAATCGACTGTATCTAAGTTTTTTGAGTTGATTAACCCTAAAAATGATTCAATACTCACGGTAATCAATGTAGAATTCATAAAACATTATACTTTTTAGAATCACAGGGAACTGATAATTTTCTTCACAAAATTGTATACGACAATCGTGGTGATCGATTTTACCCCGTGGGTTGGTGGCTTTGCCCGTCGCTAAAAATCGTGATAAGACATCACTTTTTCAAGCTTCAAGAAATAAATAAATTTTTACAAATACAACGCCTGTGGTATTTTTTTATCATGCCCAAGGCTTTAAAAAGCGACATACTGCGTCGAAAAAAGATTTATTGACTCTTGATTTTGACGTATGAATTAAATTGCTTAGGCGGTGGACTTACCCCGTCTTCCCCTACTCTGGGCGTTGGCGCATCTGTCAGTTATGTCAGTTAGAATCAGTTTCAAAATTGTCTGCGTCTGTGGCGATCGGACGTATCAGTGTTGTTCGTAAGAATTAACAAATGTGAAATTTCTTCATTATAAACTATAAATTGTTTTTTTCTTTAAGATTTCGCTAAGTGCTAATGTGGTGTACTAGGCAGGGATTTCGACCGAACAGACGGTGAGTGGCAACAGTAGAAGGGATCCAAAAAATGGCCGACTTCCAATCTACTCGCAGTTTTTTGGGCACACGGCAGCCGATCCATCCAATGGATCGAGTTGCAAATGCTACTCGCCGCTTGCTTACTTACAGCAAGCGATTTGCACTCCTATTCATGAGTAGGAACCTAGTATTTTTATTTTCCCTTTTCGTTTTTGCTTTTGCTTCTGCAAACCTGGAGCGTCTGTACTCCTTGTTAGGAGCGGCTGATCATCGTCCGTGTGCCAGAGAAGGACTCTAAGCTAACTTCAATATGGCCCTCTGAACATTTAGGGGGAATGGTCCTCCGGAAATCTACGGGGTTGGTGTCAGGCCCCCGTAAAAAATCAAGCAACGAATAATCAACGAGAGAATACGAACCGGGACAATCGGCGAAGACCACAGCGACGTAAAGGGACTTAGCGATTGGGGATGCTCGGTACGTGGAACTGTAAATCTCTCAACTTCATCGGAAGTACACGCATACCCGCCGACGTGCTGAAGGACCGCGGAGTCGGCATCGTAGCGTTGCAGGAAGTGTGTTTGAAAGGATCAATAATGCGAACGTTCAGAGGTAACCATACCATCTCCCAGAGCTGCGGCAACACACACGAGTTAGGAACAGCTTTTATAGTGATGGGCAGGCATTGCAGAATTCCCTCTTTGAGTATGAACAAGCACGATCAAAGCAAGCAAAGAAAAACATCCCATCTGTTGTGGTCCACAATCGTCAATGTATCGCAAGTTGTAACAAGTCTGATAAATGGAAGCAGCGAACGAGGGCCCAGAGAGAGAGAGAGCGATGATAAAAATCTATTTTTCTCGCTTGTTTACCGTTGGGGGTAGGAGTGTTTTTCTTTACTGGCACGATAAACAATCCATCAATCAATAGCAATAGTGTCCCCAGGTTTGGAGCATGTTTAGAGGGGTTTTATCGTGCACAACTATCCCCCCAACTTAATCAAAGTTGTAGCAGTATACGATAAACAGTCTCTCATAATGTGCAGCATATTATGATAGATACAGAGAGCGATACGTGAGAGATTCTCTCAATTTTCTCAGGATTCAATGTGTGTGATGGGTGATATACAGA
Source organism: Aedes aegypti (assembly GCF_002204515.2). NCBI lineage: Eukaryota > Metazoa > Arthropoda > Insecta > Diptera > Culicidae > Aedes > Aedes aegypti. Next base: position 29,753 of record NW_018734641.1, read on the forward strand.
GGAGCGTGATCGGGTGATCGGTGGTGGCCGATCAATGAGAGAATGTGCAAGCTGAGCTCAAAGAGCCGGCTCTTCAACTTCAACATCGTAAACGTAACACAGCCCTCGCTTCAGAAAGCATGATTATGATATAAAGAACGCTGCCTTGAGTTCGAACGTGGAGTTCGACAGCTGCTCAAGCCACACGTCAAAATCATCATAGGAGATCTAAACGCTCAGGTTTGGGGCCAGGAGGAGAAGTTCAGCCAAGACCTATCGAAAGTTCAGCTACCCACCGGCTGATGAACGGAAAGCGACTAATTGGATTTCGCCGCACTCAAGAATATTGCCATTACGCAAGCACCTACTTCCAGCACAGCTTTTTCTTCTCTTTCTGGCGTTACGATCCCCACTGGGACAAAGCCTGCTACTCAGGTTCTATGAGCGATTTCCACAGTTATTAACACTGAGAGCTTACTATGGCCAATGACCATTAGTTTGCATGCGTATGATCGTGAAGATACTCTATGCCCCTGCGAAGTCAAGAAAATTTCCAACCCGAAAGATCCTCGACCGGTGGGTCGAACGCACAACCTCAGCTTGTTCTTGTTGAAATAGACTGCGCGTCTACCGCCACGGCTATCTGGGCCCCAGCACAGCTCTGCATACAATACAACAGAATCCACGAAAGCGATACAGGAATACACACAAACATCGAACCAACGTTTTGATTGATGGCCGGCACCTTCTCCGACATTTCATGTCCAAAGACCTATCGTGGCCCTACCCATCGACTCTGACCACTATCTGGTGATGGTTAAACTGCACACCAAAGAACACTCGTTCGTTTAAACAACGTACGGGTACCGACGGCCGCCCCGGTATACCTTGAGCGGCTAAAGCACCGATGTCGCCAAATGGCTTCACGCGCAGCACTCAAGGCTGCATTCGAGGAAGAGGGCTGGAGCTGGATGAAACCCCCTCTTTGAGGACTGCTGTAGAAAAGGGAAACCAAGCTTCTCAACATGCAGCTCGGAAGAGCAACATCGGTAATGTAGGACGGAGGTTGACGGAACGATTGGTTCGACCGAGGAATGGTACTTAGGCAGAAACTCTGGAGAGGGAAAGAAATGCAGCGCGGGCGGTTCCATGCAGCAGCAAAGGAAACCCTGCAAAGAAACGTTGGATTGTTTATAGACAGAAACGGCAAACAGCAAGACCCGTTTTCTTTCGGGAGACGAACAAAGTTCCACCTGGAGGAGTGGATGGAACACACTGTGCTGGTTTCAAAGAACAACAACGAAAGTTCTATCAAAACTCAACGCATCCCGCATTGGCTTTGGGGAAAACGTCGAGATTTTCAGGAGAAAGGATGGAGTATCTTGAAATGGCGAGACGAACGTGAGTTGATCGAAAGGTGGAAGCAAGCACTTCAATGAACACCTGATACCCATGGAGCGGCAGGCAATGGATGAGGTCTAGAAAAACGGAGGAAATGCCGTTCAGTACTGCGGGCGGATGCAAATCACAACCAGCTCCATTTTCTGAATGGGCGCATTAACGCATTGTCTGTCTTCAAAACTCAAGAAGTAAATATAGTGCACTTAAGAATGTTATCGGGAGCTGAACTCATATAGATGGATCCGGAGAGGCCTGGCCATTTGTTCTACACCAGCTGATAGGCACAATCTGGAGAATAGAACAGCTACCGGGGTTGCATTGGAGAAGGTTAACGCCCAATCTACAAGAAAGGCGACGCAAGTTAGTTTTTTGAGAACTTTCCGAGCAAACCACTTACCTAAATGACACCCACAAAGTGTTATGCCAGATCATCTTCCGTGTTCTAAACAGTAGTAAACGAAGCTCGTGGGAAGAATATCGAGTGCCGGCTTCGTTGACAGCCGATCGACAACCGACCTGAACCTTTAACTGTAACGGATAATCCTCACAAAAATGCGTGAAAAACCAGATCCCAAAGCATCACCTTTCAATCGATTTCAAGGCGCGACCCCGATCGTTCGACGCTCCGTAGAAAGATATGGAAAAATCATGGACAAGACGGCTTTCCCGGGCAGCATTATAAACAAATAAGAAAAACGATGGAAGGTGTGCAAAATTGTGTAAAAATTAATTCAGACGAAACTTTTCCAGTTCGTTGTAATCCCGGCCGGTGCGTGAACTACAAACAATACTTTCGTGCCTGTTGTTTCCATATCACGCTAAGATTGTGTTATGCGAAGAAGCCTGACTTGACAGCCGGGGTATGATTTTCAATCAGATTCAGTCAATTTGTTGGGCAGATAATGATGGACATTTCAGGAACGGGGGATGGCCTGTGTAGTTGTTAGAACTCCCACCCCCTCTCGCGCCGAGGACCTGGGATTCGAATCCCATCCCCGATATAGTACACTTGACAAAAAGGTCAATAGTGGCGACTCCTTCGAAAGAAAGTAAAGCCGTTTGGTGCCGAGATGAAACTAGTCCCAGGGCTGAAAAAAACTACGTTTAATAAAGAAAAAGAAAAAAAAAATAGTGGACGTCAGGCCTACTAGAGCCTTCCGCCAAGAAGCTGCGGTAAAAAAAAAAAATCATTCACCCCCCCCGCCAACCAAATTTACCATTGGTACAAGACGATTATAGACCGGTAGTCCCCTCTACAGGCATTGAAAACGGTGAACGATTCATCGAGGAGAACCTACAAAACACTTTATAAGTCTTCGAAAAATGAACCATGAAAACAGCTTCTGCCTCGATATGTGAATTTATTCTATATTAGCTATCAGTTCAGTAGCTTATGGACCGCAGTGAGAGGGGTTTATTTTGGTTTTTAATGTACATTTTTTGGAACTGTTTGCAAACCGACGTCGAAATTTTAGCCACTGTGATGCGAACGATTTATTTTTCCATTCACACATTGCCAGTTAGCTTCTGCCTCGTTAGAGAAGCTGCGGCTCTCGAGCGGTAAATGGTCAAACATCGAACGTTTCCTAAACAATCAAATCGCAAGCGGTATTCGAGGAAAATGCGTCCTAACCTTTCCCAATAGCTCCACAATGATGAACTATGAGCGGACAGAAATACTGGTTAAGAAAAATCCGTATGTAGGTGCGCGTATTTCCAAAACTAACCAAATCACATCCATCGCTTGATTTGAGTGGAATGCTGTTAAGACAACAGGCTCGCAAATTCCTACGAAGTGGAAAAGAATGTCGTTACTGGGTTGAACGACCCCTCGAAGTGGTTCGGAAAATTTCCATAACAGTAAATAAACTGGGCAACAAGAATTAACCGATCCAAAGAAAAAATTGCCAGTAGGTCCATGTTGAGTGATACGAAGTGTGAAAAACTGGGAATAACTGGTTTATTTCTTTTCAAGAGTGCCATTGTTCTTCGGATGAAAAATTTTGGAAAATAGGTGAAAATACGTAAAAAATGTTCCTCTAAACTGTAACTTAATGGAATGGAGACTAGGCTACTTACAGGAAAGCGGAGAAACAAAAGCTATTAGAAAAAGGTTAATCTTGAATTGTAATTGTGAGGCTGCCACAGGTAAGTGGAATGAGAAACTAAGCAAATACTTGAGCGAAAAACTGCAACTACAGCAAGTCAATCCGAACCGTTTCCGAAGAACGTAATATAACAAGTTTTCCACATTTAATCAAAAAAGGGAAATCAGAATTTTGGAAATCAGTTTTGACATGTACCTACACAAGAATCGGATTTCGGGACTCAGGGAAAGTCAAATAACATTACATCCACGGACGTAAGCTAGGGAGTAGGCCATGGCAAAAGCGTCAAACTAAGTAATAAGGTGCCTATTCACCACCAGCTTAAGGGTTTAACCTAGTTTAGCTATAATGGGTAAACGTGCTTATTCAATTAATTGCGAGAGATTTTACGACAAAATCTTTCCTGATAGTGACTTGTGGATTCCTTAGACAATCCTCATCATATACATATAGAATTATTTCCGAAAAATCACAAGGAATTATTTCATGATTTTTTTCGAAATCCTAGCAAAGAATATCTGGTTATTTTTTTGAGATTCCTTTAAAAATGAAAATAAAGGCCACTTTTAGTAATTTTTTCTGCAAGATTCTTTAAAAAATTTCTTCATTAATTCATAACCTTGAACTTCTCTAGGAGATAAATCTGGAGGAATTATTTGAATTATATTTTTATGCGAATGAAAAAAAAACTCATAAGAAAAGTGCAGATGTACCAAATAGTTTAGGTACCAAAGCACGATTGAAATTTTATTTAATCGCCTAAATTCAAGAAGCTCAAATTTAGTACTTGTTTAAGGCGAAAGAGTAAGGCCCGTCATTGAAAATTTGTACGCGTCGCTTGATGATTGTTGCTAAATTTAATCTCACAAATGCGATTTTTGAAGAAAATCAGTTGTTTTGCACTGACACAGCTGAAAATAGTATCAGCATACTTCATATGCAAATGTTAGCAGCATTAAAGTTGATACTTTTTCAGATCAATATAAACTACACGAACTTAGTATTATCACTTTGAAAATTGGCAAAAAGCTGAAAAAGTCATCACGGCTGCCAAAAAGAGGACGGGCTACTTAGCCTTAATATGTACGGAAGAAGTAACGGAACCTGGGAGGAGGCACCGATACTACACACGAAAATATGACACAAAGTTATTTCAAACTGCAAGAAAACTCCAACTTGGCCAACGACAATCAAGGGCAGCCTTGATGGAAAATCGCTTAGCTTTCTTTTGTTGTGTACCTTGATCTTTCTGGACAAACATGGAAAAAGGGCCAAAGTTTTCCATGCAGTAATTTTCGTTTATGGAAAAAAGTAAAATTAATGGAAGTATTTGAATACTTTAATATTCAATCAGAATAAAAGTGCTATCGTGCATACTTTTGAATCAGCAATGAATAGCTTTTCCAAATCGATTAATTTGTCAAACATTTGATAAAAAATGCAAAAATGTTTTGATTGAATAAGCGCTTTTAATCATTAATTTGTCCATTTGTTTTAAGATCTGGCTCACAGTGACAGTTCGTGACAGCAGGAATCTCGGCTCACCTTGACTACATAAATTTCGTAATCGGTTCTCCCTCCCAGGTAAGACCATATGACTTAATGAGAAAAAATGATTCAATACGCATAACCCACGGGCAATGTCAGTGAAAAATAATATCTCCACACTATTATTGCAATTTTAGAGAAACTTTTCCGTTTCACGGTTTTGAACAAGAAAGCTGTCGCAGCTGTCACAATCACTGATTTTTCACAAAAGCATCATCGATCGCATGCGTGATACTTTGGTAACCAGATGACTGTTGGTTTTCTGCTGTTTTTCAAAAGTTGGACCCTCTAATAGCAATACTTTGAATTAGACGTTTTTCTTCAAATGAATACAATGATAGTCAAATCTGCGGTAGAACTGGCGGCTACCGCAGCCGAAACGGAACAATTTTTAACGATCAACGCTCCGTTCAATCGTAATTCATCGTCATCATCGAAACTTTCAAAAGCAGAGTTTTTCTGTTCAAACTAAAAATATTCGATGAAAATGTGTTGACTGTGTTCGGTTGGAGAATAAGAAATACAGTAAACACATTTTCCTGTAAAGTTTCTTGATTTTTGAACGAAAAAAACTGCTTTTGAAAAATTCCGAAATCAATGATGATGGATCCTGCCCCCTTAAACGAACCGCAATAAGTAAACTGTTTCCCTTTAGTTGCAGTATATTTTAATTAGTGGTTCCTACAGTTGCGTGTAATCCGTTGTTTTCTCATGGGAATCCGTCCACTATAGGAAAACACTTTACTGTAAAGTAAAGAAAAGTCATTTAGCAATCTTAGTGGATATTTCATAAGTTTTAAAGGCAATTTTAACGCTAATTTTCAAACTATTCCGTGTAATCAACAAGCCAATACGTCCGATTGGAAGTGTCCGGAAAATTTATCGCAAAATATTAAAGCTTAATCTAAAGATCTATATTACACCACAATTGTGAAAAATAGCCATATACGAAACAGATTATTTTTTTGTGAAAAATGTGTAAGACTCTAACGTAAAAAAAACTTCCCAGCATAACTCAAATAAACAAACACATTTTCAAAAGAAAATAATTGTAGTGAAACTTTGAACGACTCAATAATAAAATTTAATGTTTAAGTGTAACGTTCAAAAACACCGTCTATTAATGAAAGAAAAAATTGGGATTGGGATTTTTTTCCAGCATTTCTTGAAAAAAAAGATTATGTGCTTCAAAAAATATGTTGGAATATTGGCAGAATTTTTAAGTATGTAATTATTATTGCTGTTTTGCATTTTAAGGAGGCAAAATATTGGCTAAACGTCCTTTTAAAAATGCGTAATACAAAAACAATCAAGGACACCTAGCAACGATTATATAAATCACCGCCGCCCTAGCAAGAAAAATCTATCTTTGGCAAATCGCATTTCTTTGTGAAAAATCTTAGCCGGCGAGCGTTTAGTGTTCTCCCGCATTGATATTTGCATTTCAAACGCAACACAGCAATATTTATTAAAGAACGTCTTGCAGAATTGGATAAACCAGTGCTGGGAATGGTAATAGTAGTAAGGCTCTTTGAAAATTTTTCGCGAAAAAATCACGTGGCTCTCCTAGTACAGTAGTGTTAAAAACGTGAACTCATCAAGTAGCCTATGTTGGGGTTGCACGAATTTTCTAAAATCATAGTGTCATTGAAGGCTCTAAATGCGGGAATAGAAACATTTTTTCAACAGTAATTCTGGTTTCCCCTTAGCAACGGTGTTTTGCATTTTCAAGGCATTTTAGCCTACAGCAGCGATGGGGTTAGTTTCACTGGCCTTCGCTGACTGTGATTGCTTTGCTGGCTTACTGTAGAGTGAATATTCAGATTTTTTCCCAACCCTGGATAAAACAAGCAAAATATTTAAATTACTTAAATTAAATTAAAATTTAAAACAGTTAATAAATATAAGAACAGCTTATTTCAAAAGAAAGGCAAAATTATTATAAACCAATGGACGCCAAACAATTATTGCGGCATATAAAACCAAAAAAACATAAAAAATTGCGTTCCGAATACAAATCGTTCCCCGAAAATGCCAGTTCCCCCGTGAGTTTTAAAATAAGTTGTATAATAGTCTTCAGTGACCTAAGGATAGTGAACGAGAAAAAGAACGATAGGCAAATCAAAAAGAAAGAAGGTATTCTGCAATTCTCAGGCTATACACATGTTGGCGAAAATGCCCTGAGGAACGGTAAATTTTCCGAAAAAAAACCGTTAATTAAATAAAATAAGGGTGCATATTAGAATGGTTTACGACAAATACAATGAGTGCTAAAAACTTTTCGGGGAATGGGCAATCGGGAAAACGGAATATCAGGGAAACTGGCATTCGGGGAACTGACGTTCAGGAAAAACGACATTCGGGGAAAAGTAGACAAACCCATGAAGTAAAC
>NW_018734642.1:0-32977 GCF_002204515.2 Aedes aegypti
TTCAACCGACTGACTTCACTCAAACTGGAAACATTTGTACAAAGGTTTTTCCAGCCGGATCGTTCAGCAGAACGAAGAGCCTTCTTGTAAGCCTTGCGAGCTGACTTGAACGACTCTGATCCAGCTGAACGGCGTCTGTTCCAACTCCTTCTACATTGTTTCCTGAGTCTAGTCAGATCGGAATTCCACCATGGGGTCCCTCTTGTAGTCTTTACAGACCGCAGAGGACATGCTTCTTCAAAAGCTTCCATAATGTAGGATGTTGTAGTATCAACGGCATCATCCAGATCACTTGAATTTTCAATGGACGGAGAATATCCATGAAATTTGGTCGCAACCAATTCAATGTAGAGTTCCCAGTTTGTTGACCGGGGATTCCTAAAACGCAAAGTCTGCGCAGTTACATTTGAATGTTCAAAGAAGATGTAGCGATGATCAGATAATGATTCCTCATCTGATACATGCCAATTCGTCAACTCGTGACTGATTCTATTCGAGCAGAGCGTTATGTCTAACACTTCTTCTCTATTAGAAACCATGAAGGTTGGGCGATTGCCTATGTTAAGTAATCCAAGGTCTGTACTACTTAAGTATTCCATCAGACTGGAGCCTCTCAAATTGATATCCGAGCTGCCCCAGATGATGTGATGAGCATTGGCATCACTGCCCACAATCAGCGGAAGGCCTTTTGTTACGCAGTGTACGACAACTCGTTTGAAGTCATCCGTTGGGGATGGTTCATCATGTGGTAAATATACCGAACAATAGACGTATTTCCTGTTGAGGTCACCAACAGAAACATCAATTGTGACAGCACATACATCTCTGGTCGTCAACTCAGAAATGAGTGTAGCAACGATTGCTTTATTTACGAGCACGCATGCGCGGGGCATGGAGCGCGAGTTTGCCATTTCAAGCTTGCTAAAAGTAGCAAAAACTGGGTCCACAAGGTTACCTAGATAGAAGTTCCCTCTACGAAAGTAGGGTTCTTGAACTAGCGCCACTTGGGCTGCGCCATTTTGCATGAGTCTGCAAAGATTGATCGTTGCTGTTCTTTTATGCTGAAGATTGATCTGAGCTAACCTAACCGTAGCCACTACCCAAACTAGGCAGGATTAAGCTTTTTGCAATCTCAGCACGAAAAAGACCAGCAACGAAAAAACCAGATCGGTATCTATTTAAAGTCGCCAAAGGCGAAAGAGCACATAATACACTGTGTAAAACGCATAATGCGAATCCATATAGGTGATAATTTAAATTAAATGTCAACATATTCATAATCCCACCCTTATTAAGCCTCAAGATAGAGACTGAAGAAGGGCAGCCGATTATCTCGGAGAAACACAAGGTCACCTGCACCATTGCTCCGGGTAGCACAGGAAGGACTCAATACTGTGGAGGGCGCCCTGGTACCCCACAGGCTCCGTTTGCGGTTAGGTTTTATTTAGACCCCCCTAACCATTCATTCTTAGGCACGGTACGCATCACACCATAAATTAGGGGTCACCTGTGAGGTGGACTTTTACCACCGGAACAGGCAGTCCGTAGTGTTAATTCTTAGCCAGTTGAAACAACCGCTACCGACACTACGCGGCTATCTAGGCTGCTCGGGAAAAGGAGGTTAATATTGATGATTAACTCCTGACGTGCCCAAGCAGCCAAGCTTAAGCCGCTCTAGGTCATACTGGAGCGGCCATTGGTACCGTACGTTGTTACGGAGAGTTTGGGGCGCAGTTTAACCATGACCAGATAGTGGGTCAGAGTCGATTAGCGCCACGATAGGTCCTGACGTCGATAATGTCGGAGAAGTATCGTCCATCAATCAGAACGTGGTCGATTTGTAATTCTATCTGCTGTGGTGATCTCCAGGTGTATCGGTATGAAAAGGCTGCGCTGGAAGTAGGTGCTACGAATGGCCATATTCTTGGAGGCGGCGAAATCAATTAATCGTAAGCCGTTTTTGTTCATCAGCCGTTGGGCGCTTAACTTTCCAATAGTCCGGTCTGAATTCCTCCTGGCTAACCTGAGCGTTTAGATCTCCTATGATGATTTTGAGGTCGTGGTTGGGGCAGCTGTCGTCCTCGTGTTCGAGCTGCGCGTAAAAAGCGTCTTTACCATCATCAGTGCTTCCGGAATGAGGGCTGTGCACGTTTATTATGCTGAAGTTGAAGAACCGGCCTTTGAGCCTCAACTTGCACATTCTCTCATTGATCGGCCCACCACCCGATCACGCGCCTCTGCATATCACCCATCACTTGTAAAACCTGTTCCCAGCTCGTGTGTGTTGCCGCAGCTCTGGTACGATGGTATGGTTACTCTAAACGTTTCGCACCCATTGATCCCTTCCAACCACACTTCCTGCAACGCTACGATGCCGAATCCGCGGTCCTTCAGCACGTCGGCGAGAATGCGTGTGCTCCCAATGAAGTTGAGAGATTTACAGTTCCACGTTCCGAGCTTCCAAACGCTAGTCCCTTTACGTCGCTGGGTTTTCGCCGATTGTTCCGGTTTGATATTTGTGCGTGTGAGGTGACACGAGTCGAATAAGGTGACAATTGTCGACTCGCTCCCATTTGATTAACATTAGTCGTCTCACGTCATTTGAGGTGAGAGCGACTCGTCTCGACTCACACGCCGCGCAGTATAAGCACAATTCTCTCGTTAATTATTTGTTGCTTGATGTTTTACGGCTGGCTTGCAGAGCCTGACACCCGTAGACTTCCGGAGGACCATAGTGCGCAGTTTAGCTTAGAGCAGAGGCGTCGCGTGGCCTAATTATCAACCTGTGCATTTCTGAAGAAGTGTCATTTTATTTTTGCCATTATTAGGTATACCATGAATTCAAACTATTTTTTAAGTCAGTAAAAATGTATTTGAACAAGAAGGTTAGTAATCACTGTAACCTTCGTGTTCAAATATAATTTTCTTCTAGTCTTTCAGTTGATTCAAAACATTTAAGATGACATCTGCAGATGCATGGCGGATGTTTGAAGCTATCAAAAATGATTGAGAATTTGTTTTATCTTATTTTTTATGAGAAATGTAGCAACATTTTGAAATTGAAAATATTCACTTTACTCTTTTGCTATTAAACTAATCAGTCAAACATATATCAGTGTTTTTTTTTAAGATTGTCATTACGTAATAGTAGCATTTCTAACTGTAAGTCGTTTTGTTTCTATTCGCCCCACTTCTTTTGTTCACCCCGGTTTATGATATCTTTGCTTATAATTAGTAAAAGATCGGTTTCATCGTGTACTCAATGCACGCATCAAGAAAAATCGCTTTTAAAACACAGCACAGCACAAGCATGAAGATGCAGGCGATGACGGAAGCGCGACCGCACTTTTGAGTTAATTTTCTGGTCGGCATCTGATTGACCATCGTAAGTACCACCGCGCTACTGTATGTAAAAAGCGAGGTTTTTACCAGTAAACAAAAACGACATCGTGAATACTGAGTGTCAACTTGAATTCCGTCAGCCGCCTGAAGAATCACGCCTACACTTCAAACTTCAAGCATGGTGATGCTGTAAGCGCGAAGGCCAAAAGAGAGCAAGCAAAATGGATCAGATTCTCTCTCGTGGATTGATTTCTCTCCTGTCTCTTCATCCGCACGCTCGCACTGATCGATGCAGCAAAACTGTGCACCGGCCAAAGTTGACGCTTTGGCTACTTACACACTGGCATTTATAGTTCAAAAAGCTTTCTACCACATATATAGGATTGCGTGTACGATACAAGGCAACGCGTTTACCGATGAGAGTGCACGCGTTGGTTTTAACGTCACAGCGGCAAAGTGTAGCGTGGAACAAACTGTTGCACAGCATACATCGCGCTGAGCGTGTAAAGAATATTAGGTCTGAGATCGCGCGTCGCACGAAACAGCTTATGCATTTAATTTGCTTGGCAAAACTTCAATAATTGATAAGAGCAAAATTGCGTTGCAAGCTATCAGCAATAGAGATTATTGAAATGGACTTAATTTTGTTAAAAGATTTTTTAAATTAAACTTCAAAAGCAGTACATATTGTAGGTGGTTAGGATGAACCAGTTGCCACCTGTACAGTACACATGTTGCACATGTGGACGCGACGCCTCTGGCTTAGAGTCCATCTCTGGCACTCGGACGATGATCAGCCACCCCTGACATGGGGAACAGACGCTGTTGTGAGCCGCTCCTAACATGGAGTACAGACGCTACAGGTTTGCAGAAGCAAAAGCAAAAGCAAACCCCCCCTTCCCTGTCAGCATACGACCAGAGTTCCCACCGGGATTGTCTACCCGATCTTCCCTAAGGTTACTCGTACCCCGGTCAGTGCCGCGAGGAGGTAGGGATAGGAGTTGCTGGGCAAAAAGCTAAGGACCGCACAGAGGGATCTATTTTATTCCTTCAGGTACGCGAGGTACCAATGGTACGCCATGCCCAGCCATTTATTAAAAAGGACCAATCACATATGGCCGAAAACACAGAAGGCAAACATACAAAAGGTCGATTTACTAATGACCGAATTACAAAAAGCCGAACCAAAGAACCGAAACCACATAAAGTCGAAATTCTAAATTTAATTTTATTGAAAACCACAAACATTCTGCACATGGTTCTACAGTATTTTGGACGTTTTTAGAGTAGGGTAAGGTGGGACAAGATAAATCATAGTTTATCCAGCTGAAATATGCTTAGTGTTGATGACTTTGTCACCTAAGAATGGACCCCTGTAATTTTCTATAAATGGAACATTTTTCTATCTAACCTAATATTTCAATACTCGCGCTATTGTATTCTGAACGACACAGATAGAAGCTATGCACAACCTTCGAATATCGAAAACTTCGCCGGCCTTCTGCCGCCTCAGTTCTTTTTACCTCAATGCGACTTCGCCACATGAAATTGCGCACTGTATACTGACTTTTTTTTTCCTTCTAAGCAATGGGGGGGATAATCTGCTCAACAGACTCCGGACCGAGGTCCGGGAGTGTGGGGTTGGGGACCATTTACTACGTACAAGCAGTAAACAGGACTACACCCCCGACCCACTAAACCATTTCCATTGCCGCCAAACCCTTCGTCTCTCCGGGACCACCAAGAAGGCATTGCTTCGGAGAGGGGCTATTGCACATCGCATCCTCCAGGTTAGCTGCGTAGCCATGTAGCAACGAACATCGATGACACGCTTATGGGGGTCCACCAAGGTAGCATGCTGGCGTATTGCCAGCTTCCCGGGTGGTCCTCACCTCCCGTTGTCCGCTGAAGGCGGGCAGGGTCGACCACTAAGCCCGCGCCCAGCTGCACCGCAGGTATCAAGAACTGATACTGCGGGCTTCGCAATTTGACCTACTGAAGGCTCAGGCCCTATCAGCTAGCACCAGCTGGGATTGCTGACGAAGGGGCCTCCACCTGCCCGGAACAACCAGAGGCTCGTATCCACCCAGTAGGCCGGCGCCACGACAGCAGCGCTACCAGGATGTTCTCCCCGCGGCCACTTAATCGCTGTAAGGGTCGATTTCGACCGTAGGGCACCGGTATGACCTACGTAGCCGACTGCGAACCCTTGGACCACCTGTTGATTAGCGTCTGCACTAGTCACTCCTCGAGTCCACACGCCACCTCCTTTGGAGTTCCAAGACGATGTGGGTGATAGCCGTTGAAACGGCATTCCAGCCAAACTCGTCTGCACACATCCTCTGGACCAAATTGTCCGGAGTCGTGTCCCGACCGCATGTGGCAAACATGCGGTCACGCATTGTGCGGAAACGCGGGCACACGAACAAAACGTGTTCCGCCGTTTCCTCTAAACCTGCACAAACTGGACATTCGGGAGAACCCGCATGACCGAAACGGTGCAGATACTGTCTAAAGCATCCATGACCCGAAAGGACCTGTGTTAGGTGGAATGTTAGTTCCCCATGGCGCCTATTGACCCAGATATCTAACCTCGGAATCAACCTGTGAGTCCACACTCCCTTGGTGGAACTGTCCCACGCACGCTGCCATTTGACCATGGAGGTCGTTCTGGCAGTCCTGCGTATGCCTCTTGTGCCGCGCCTTTCGAAGCACTCTATGTCTTCCATGATAAGGATACCAATAGGCATCATACCGGTGACGACACAAAGTGCATCGTGTGACACGGTACGGTACGCGCTCGCAACCCTCAGGCACATTAGCCTATAAGTACTCTTTAGCTTGCTACGGTAGCTATCGGTACTCAAAGCCGTGCCCCAAGCCGGGCCACCATACCTCAGTATGGACGAGGCGACACTGGCCAGAAGCTTACGCTTACTGGCGTACACCGCAGAGCTATTGGACATCATCCGGGACAGTGCCACAATAGCTGTGGAGGCTCTCTTGCAGGCATAATCGACATGGCTACCGAAGGTAAGCTTGTCGTCGATCATCACCCCCAAGTGTTTGACGGAGCGCTTCGAAGTGATTGTGCAGTCGCCTACACTGATCACAGCTTGCTGAACCGACTTTCGGTTGTTGACAACAACAGCCTCAGTTTTGTGGTGAGCCAGTTCCAGTTTCCTGGAGCTCATCCACTCCTCCACAATTGCGATCGAGTGGGCTGCAGTCAATTCCACTTCTTCGATCGATTCACCGTAGACCTCCAGCGTAATATCGTCGGCAAAGCCAACGATGACCACACCCGCCGGGAATTTTAATCTCAACACCTCGTCGTACATGACATTCCATAACACCGGACCCAGGATGGAACCTTGCGGGACTCCTGAGGTTATGTGAAAGCACTTCCGACCCACCTCTGTGTCATAGACTAATACCCGATTCTGGAAGTAACTTCCGAGAATCTTGTACAGGTACTCGGGTATCCCCAGACGCAGGAGCGCATCAGCAATAGCCGCCCAACTGGCACTATTAAATGCATTCCTTACATCCAGAGTCACTACTGCCCAGTAGCGAATACCCCTCCTCTTACGCTGGAGTGCTATCTCAGCGGTTTTCTTAACCGTCAGAATAGCGTCTACAGTGGACCTCCCTTTCCGGAAGCCGAACTGGTTGCTTGAGAGACCATTTACACCCTCGGTGTACCTCGACAGTCTGTTGAGGATGATCTTCTCGAGCACTTTCCCCACCGTGTCAATCAAGCATATTGGTCTATACGCCGACGGGTCACCGGGTGGTTTCCCCGCCTTTGGCAATAGTACCAGGCTCTGCCTCTTCCACGCATCTGGAAATACTCCCTCGTCCAGCCATATCTGCATAGCAGATCTGAACATACCGGGAGCCTCCAAGATTGCGACTTTGAGGGCCAGGTTTGGAACTCCGTCCGAACCTGGTGCCTTCCCCATGCTTAGGGATTTTGCAATCCCTACAAGTTCCTCATCGGTTACTCTATCCTCATCGCCAGCCCCAATCCCCGGCGGTCCTACGAAAGGAGGCCATGGGCTAGGGTTGTGGCGCGGAAAGAGCCCCTCGATGATCCCCTCCAGCATCTGTGGAGATTGCTCCGTAGGAGCAATTGCACCTCTTGTCTTCGCCATAACGATCCTGTAGGCATCACCCCACGGGTCCGCGTTGGCACTCTGACAGAGTCCCTCGAAGCAGGCCTTTTTGCTTGCCCTTATCTCGGACTTCAGCGCGACTTTGGCAGCGGTGAACACCGCCCGTCGTTCTTCACGCTCCTGCTCGGTACGTGCTCGCTGCATCCGTCTCCTGGCCCGTAGGCAGGCACGGCGCAGGTTCGCAATAGCTTGAGTCCACCAGTATGTCGGTGGTCTCCCATTCCTAGGGTGGACTTTTCTAGGCATGGTCGCATCGCATGCACGCGTAAGCACCGCTACCAGTTCGTCCCCCGCTTAGGCCGAGTAGGTTACGCTCACGGCGGAGCGCCTCCCTAAGTACTTCATCATTGAAGTACGATGTCTTCCACCTGCGAGGGCTTGGCCTTGACCTAGCCGCTTCCTCAACCCGCTGCCTGCTGTTGTTGTAGTCGATACTGTAGCGAACCGCCAGGTGGTCGCTATGAGTGTAGGCATCGTCTACCCTCCAGTTCGAACTACTCGTTAGGCCAGGACTACAAAAGGTAACGTCGATAATCGACTCCACTCCGTTACGGCTGAAGGTACTTTTGTTACCAACATTAGCCAGATCGACATCTAGCATGGCCAGTGCCTCTAGCAGGATTTGACCTCGCTGGTTCGTGTTACGGCTTCCCCATTCCACGGCCCAGGCATTGAAGTCACCCGCTATTACAACTGGCCTTCGCCCTGTCAGCGCGGTCGTCATACAGTCCAGCATCTGCGTGAACCGCTCGGTCGACCAACTCGGAGGCGCATAGCAGCTACAGAAGAGGACCCCATTTACCTTGGCGATCACGAAGCCCTCGTAGGTAGTAGACACCAACTGCTGGACAGGGTATTTACCCGTTGTCCATATCGCCGCCATTTTTCCGGATCCATCCACGACCCAGTTGCCGTTGCCGGCGGGTACTCGGTATGGGTCCGATATGATGGCGATGTCCGTCCCCCACTCAGCAACTGACTGGTACAGCAGTTGCTGAGCTGCGTCACAGTGGTTCAGGTTCAGCTGCGTTACCTGCACTGTGACCAGAGACAAATAGAGACCTCCATGTCCCTTGCAATTGCCCAAATTTCATGGCTCATAAGGTAATCTAGAATGCCGTGAAAAGTGTACTGCGATCTGTCAATCTTGGGTACCTTTTGTATTACCGAGGGACCAAATGCAGTACTAGAAGTGGGACCCAATCTGAGCCCGAGTGGGACGGACCTGCTGTGACTTTTCGTTTATGGCTCTTTTGAAGGTCGGGCACCTTGAGCCTCCCGTTGGATGCTTGTTGTTCACGGACTTCCCGGAACAAATCAAGCACTTGGGAGGGTTCTTGCAGCCTAGTGCCTTATGACCTTCCTCACCACAACGCCTGCACAACTTGGTCCTATCAGGGCCTTTACAGCCCCAGGACTTGTGTCCAGGTTCCCTGCACCTAAAGCAAATCACTGGTTGCTCATGTATGTTCAGTGAACATACTGACCAACCAACCTTGATCTTACCTACCTTAGCGGACTTATTTGCGTCTGCCACAGGTAGGTGTACTAAGGCCACCTGAGTACCTGCCGGACCTTTCCGTAGCTGAACGGCGGTGGTGGGCACCTGCACTTCGCACTGTTGCCGCAGTGCCGTGACGAGCTCTTCTGCGTTGGTGATCTCGTCAAGGTTCATCACCTTCAGAGTCACTGACTGCGTCAGAGCCCTCACTTCAACACCAGCGCCAAGGACCTCTTCCGCCAAACTTTTGTAGGCGGCGCCCTTGCGCTCCTTGTCGCGCTTAAGCTCGAGGATCATTTCACCTGTACGAGTGCGTCTGACACTGCGTACGTCGGCTCCTAGATCCGCAAGCTTCGCGTCACTGCGCATCGCCTTCAGGACTTCCGAGTACTTGGACTCTTCCGTCTTGATGATGATCGCATCACCCTTTTCGCGCTTGGCACCTACCCTCCTACCTTTCTTAGGTCTGGTATCCCTGCGCTCCTGATTCTCCTGTTTCTTCTTCTTCTTCTTCCTCACTACGGTTGTCCACTGTATACTGAAATGATCGCATTTAAAGGCATGGACACCTTTTTCATAATCAAGCATTAGGACGATATGTGTGAAGTTGCTGGATAGTTTGTTCACCTTGGAACAGCTGTGACATTTGACAATGATGTTTCTCATAAAGTTCTAATAGCAATACCCGTCAACAATATGAAATCCTTCACCGAGCATTGTAAAACTCGTTTTGAATATTGCAACAGCTCAAAAAGTTTAGGATGAACGCGCAGCCATTCATCAAGACCAAGCTGAGGGTCGTGGATCTTTTCGTAGTTTAAATTTGGTGATGAACTAGCCGTTTGCGCTTAATACAGAATAAAAAATCGTAGTTAAGGTGATTATAGAACGAAGCCACACCTCAAATTTTCAAAAACACAAGACTTGAGAACCAAACAGCGCTCCGCAGTTGAAAATCTATCCCATTGGTCACCACCAGCAAGCAAGCATTTTGATTAATTTTCAAAGCGAACTGTTGTCAGATTTTCTCGTCTTGTGCACTTGAAAATTCGAAGTTTGGCTTCGTTTTATAATCACCTTAAATTTGATTGACTTCCTAGAATTTTTTAGGGCTTGCCACACAATGTACACATACAAAGAAAGCTTTCAATTTATATTTGTAAAAGTTCCAATACTTTTGGCGGATAGTGTATATTAAATGGGCAACTGGAAATAAAGTAGATCATTAGTATTTTACTTAGTGCCAGTGACGAGTAACACATTTTAAGAAAAGTAGGAATCAGATACAGTTCAACGAGCTTTTCAAAGACCACAAATACTTTGCATGCAGTGGAAGACCAATCTGAACTGTTTTTCCTATAAGAAATTTCTCTAAAATAACATAACGCCAATAATTTTTATAAAATATACACACTCTTACATTTAAAATATCTACGAAATATTCACATGCTCCAATTATTACTAATCTTGGTATACTCCAGGCACCAATAAGCATTTTTCACTTCCCCACCTTCAGCCTTCAGCTGAGGAAACAAATTGGTGGGCAAAATTGGTTCCGAGCTCTGGTAGAAAATGCTCTCCACCGTCCGGAACTTACTCCGGCTGGTCATTCCCACTTTCCGGATGTAGGGACTGGAATTCTCCACCAACTCAATAATCGAATTGTTCAGAATCGGAATCTCCAGCTTGTCCGTCTTTTTCGATCGCATCTCTTCAAAACTTACCGTTGGTCGCGAGAAATACTCCTCGGCCACCTGCGGATAGATGCTGGTCAGCTTCAGGTGCGTCTCGATGGACAGGAGATGCTCCAGCAGCAGATGGACCTGGGCCAGCTTTCCGATCTTCATGTTGGCTTCGTCAGCGTTGAAGTAACTATTTCGAATAACGCCATCGTCTTCGTGATCCTCACTGGTTCCCGCGCGGGAAAGCATGGCCGTTTTTCGACTCTGGGTGGTATTGGACGGAACGGCATCGTACATCGACTTGCGAATGCTGGATGCACGGGAGGCGTCTCTCGAACCGGACCCAGCCGAGTTACGACCGACCCTATCGAGGTCCAGGTTGCAAATTTTGCTCTCGTGGAAGATGATCTGGTAGTCCTTGAAGATCTTTTCCAGACCGATTTCCAGCAGTAGCTCGAACGGTTCCGATCCTGTCAGAATTGGAATGGCCAGTCGACCTTGGGCGATGGATTTGATGAGCTGAGCTAGTCGGTTGTTGTTACTTGGGATGTTCTGTGAAAAAATATGGTTTTAGTAACTATTGCCTTCATTCTAAAAAGAAGCATAACACTTACTGCCAGATTACTCCTAGATGCGATTTTGAAAATGAACGTCAGAACATCCTTCAAATCATCGTAACATGCGCAATCTAAGAAAAGAAGAGAATAATAAAGTTAGTCAGGCATTTTCTGTTAATTACAATCCAAAAAAAACTTACATTTTAGCACACTCCACAATCGATCCGTAACGTCCACCGCAGTTCGATTCTTCACCCGTTCCACAATCGAGTCAATCTGTCCCAGTTTGTAATCCGTCGACTCCACAACGCAAAACTCGGTCAGAATCTTGTGCGTCTTCTCCTTAATCACGCTGACATCCAACGACCCGACATAGCTATCATCGTCCGGATTGGGCCTCCCTTCGCTTCTAATCTGCAGAATCCGGTCCTTGATCGTTTCCAGGAAGTGCAGCTGGCTCCAGAAGTACTCCGCCACGGATTGGGTTTCGTCCACCAGAATCGACTGCCGGAGGACAATGTCCGCCTTCTGGTTGATGCAAAACGAAGGATTTTGCGAGTGGCTTATCCAGCGAAGTTTGATGCTAATGTGGGACTGAATTTTGTACCATAACTCTATGCTGGTTTCCAGTTCCTTCGAGAAGCCGGCAGCCTTCGCTTCGTGCAGCCTCTGCAGCCGGACCATGGTCAGTTGGCTCTCGGGGAAATACCCCAGCAGCTTTACCGCACCCCGGACAAACTTCCGCTCGCCATTCAACTCGATCTGCATCAACAGCGTCCGGTCCATGTCCTTTCCATCGCAGAGCGCCCACAGTTGGCCACAACCTATCGAAGAAAAAGTAATGTTTCATAAAGTCAACCTGCTCAACCCTAGTATGAAAGATATACTTATTTATAGCATTTTTGTAGAACTTGTCAACATTCAAAAATCACAGTTCATTCAAGCCAAAGGTAACAAAGGTATGAAATGTAATAAAACACTTATTAATAGAAAATCAAAACTTTGTCTTAAGAACAAGCTTTTGATCTTCAAACAAATTTTCATTTTTAGTTATCCTAATTAGTCTGCTGGATGAGCTTCTCAGTTTTAGTGATTCAAGGTGGTGATTCTTCCTCAAAAAATAAATAAATAAATAAATAAATAGGGATCAAAGTCTCTAAAAAGAGAACTGATGCCAGACCTGCAGGCGGATCCTCTAAACGATTTTTTTTTAGAATGGTTATATATTCTACAAAAAGGCTATTAAAAAGCATACCTTTTATTCTAGGGTTGAGGACCATGACTTTTCAAGCATTGATTTTCATATCTTTGGGACATCTTACCTTCCATCCGCTTCCCCAGCACTTCCTGCAGAATTCCCCTTCCCTTCTCGACCGAAACCGGCCCGAAACATTCCTCCTTCTCGAGCCAGGGATTCTCCAAACTCAGAACCACGACCTGATCGACGGACATGTCCAAGCTCTCCAACTTCACCTCGTCCTTCAGCGGCGATCCGGTAAGGTCCAGCCTGTTTCCCGTATCCCCGCTATCGCTCAACTTGGGGCTCAGATAGTTCCCGTCCGAAAGCATTGCTCCGCTCCGGATTTCATCCTGCTTGTAGATGAACACAATCTTTCCTTCGACATCGGCCAACGATTGGATGTAGGTTGGAGCCGGAGCCAGCTGGAAATCCACCGAATCGTATGTGTCACGTAGAAAGGCGTACACGTTGGCCAAACTCGCCGATTCGGCTGGCATTTTTAAATAGAGGAGAACGAGAAAACTTGGAAATTCACAAACTAAACCGGGAATCGCGAAATCGGCGTCCGACCGTTGGTGTTTTGGGTTTGTTTGAAAACGCTAAAACTGACGGCGCGCCCGAGGATCAAAGTGAATCAAATTGACCAGAGGTAAAGTGAAATCTGCAAAATTTGCGACAGGGCACGCCATTAGGTCAACTGCAAACGAAGAAATCCTAGACCAACAATTGAAAAGGCCGCACAACTATTATGAATTCGGCAGAAATAAAGACAAACATTTATTTAAGGTGCCGTGTTATTTACGTGACTATGCACGCAAAAAAATGTGCGGTAAAAACTACCATTTTTGGGGGTTAAAGAAAAAAGATGAAAAAGATGAGTAAAAAGATGGAAAAAGATGAGTAAAGGTTCAAGTGGAAAATTCATAAAAAAGAGACCTACGTGCTCAATAAAAGTTGCAAATATTGCATAAAAGAGAGCAACGACAGGATTGATCTGAATGATTATCCAGCTTTTTACGAGCGCTAATGGCCGCCACAAAGAAGCTCGCTTTCTGGTAGGGACTAGGCGATCTGACATTTGGCTTGGGTCGTTTGATAGCAAATCGATAAGATCGATCAAAAACTTATCGATTAGCTGTCAAACAACCCAACCCAACTGTCAGATCGTTTCATCCCTACGAGAGAGCGAACCTGATTGTGGCGGCCATTAGCGCTCGTAAAAAGCTGGATACGCAGGAACGACGTTGAAAATCGCTGAAAAAATAATTAATGTCATACAAGACCATCCTCTCGTTATAGAAAATGAGATGTGGTAGTTATGTATGTTGGATAACTTTACCAACGTACTTTTGGAAGTCTTTCGGATCGCACTTTAAAACACCGCGTATAACTTTTCACTGCTTTATTCACACCGTTAGCTTATTCACTAGCATAAGGACCGTTCCTTTGCCTTCTCCAATATAAGAACTAAATTGCCTATTGGCTTGAGTGGCTTTTTATAGCCGCGAGGTAGAAATTGGAGAAGGCAAATGAGCTGGTTTGTAATTGGTTCTCAAAATATATCTTATAATCCTAACAATCGGCCATCCTGACCGTCATTTGACCCGAATGACGTAATTACTTTTGCACTTCTTCATCATTTTCGCTATCTTCTTCTAGAAGAATAAATCTTTTCATAAATTCAGCACATGTAGATGTTCGATTTGGCCCTTCGTGATTACCTACTTTTTCCACATCATAACGATCATTTCTCTTCTTGTTAATTACACGGTAAGGTCCTAAGAACTTCTTTGCGATTTTCAAATGTGTTCCAAATTGAGTTCGATTGATTGCTACTAAATCTCCTACATCGTATTCGTTTGCATTTTTTCTGTGTTTATCAAATTGTTTTTTTTTTTTCATTTTCTCTTGTGCTTGTTGTATACTTTGTCTTGCATCTTCTCTAATTTTGTCTCTTGATTCTTCGAAAAGTTTTATCCATTCTTGTTCTATAGTTTCTGCTAATTTAACATCCTCACGTATTCTCATTTTTGCGCCAAATAATATTTCAAAAGGAGTCCTTCCAATACTTCTTTGCAGTGTATTATTCAAAAATCTTTGTAAATCTGTAACGTATTTGTACCACGATTCCGGATTATCAATGGCCAATTTTGCCAACGCTGGAACTATCACACCATGGATTCTTTCTACTTGGCCGTTGCCACGCGGTACTCCAGTTGTTATAAGTAAATGTTCAATCCCTTCGGATTCACAATACAAATCAAAAGCTGTCGATGTAAAAGCTGAACCTCTATCTGATATAATTCTTTTTGGACTACCAAACACACTCTTTTGTAAATCAAGTTTCTTTATGACTTCATCTGCTGTAGTTGATTTTACTGGGTAAATCCACACAAATTTGCTAAAAGAATCCATTACCGTAAAAATATAGCGATATTGCTTGCTTGATGCTGTTAAAGGTCCTAAGTGATCAATATAATATGTTGTAAGTGGAATTTCGTCTTTGGGAATGGGATACAATAATCCTTCCTTTTTTCCTGCTTTACGACTAGCTAAGATACAGGACACACAACTTTGAGTAAACCTATTCAGTTTAGCTGATAAATAATCAATCCAGTATTCTCGCATAATGAGCTCGCTCATCTTTTTTGATGCAAAATGCCCTTGCTCATGAATTTGACGGATAACAGAATTATGCATTGATTTCGGTATGACTAAAAGCTTGCCCCCTGCGTAATTTTTATACAGAACTCCATGATCCAAAAAATAATCATCGTAATTTCCAACTCCTAAAGCTTGAATTATTGCAGCGAGCTTTTCATCTTTCCTTTGGCATACTTTTATTTGTTCTATAACATTACTCTGTAGTAGAAGTACAACTGGGTTCCGACTTAGTGCATCAACATGTTTCATACGTTCTCCTGGCCGATGTTCCAATCTGTATTCGTATTCTTCTAACAAAAGAGCCCACCCTGCAATTCTAGGCGAAATATCTCTTTTTTCCATCGTCATTTTGAATGCAGCACAATCCGTGGCAATTGTGAATGGAATTCCTAATAAATAAACGCGAAATTTTTTCAATGCAGACACTATTGCAAGAACTTCCAATTCATAACTGGGGTAATTTGATTCAGCTGAGGAGGTTTTCTTACTGTAGTAATAAATTGGATGAAAACTATTATCCTTAGCAGATTTCTGCAGCAAGATCGCTCCGTATCCGATTTTAGATGCATCTGTGTGCAATTCTGTTTGAGCACTTGGACTATACAGTTTCAATGCAGGCTTATCACATAACGCTTCTTTTAGCTTTACCACGGCTTCTCT
Source organism: Aedes aegypti (assembly GCF_002204515.2). Taxonomy (NCBI): domain Eukaryota; kingdom Metazoa; phylum Arthropoda; class Insecta; order Diptera; family Culicidae; genus Aedes; species Aedes aegypti. Next base: position 15,825 of record NW_018734642.1, read on the forward strand.
TTCACTGGGGCCAAATACAAATACAGTTTCTTTTCGTAATAAGTCTGTGAGAGGCTTAGCAATAATAGAGTACCCTTCTACAAATTTTCTAAAATAGCCGGTTAGCCCCAAAAACTGTTGCACCTCCTTGAAACTACTGGGTTCTGGAAAATTAGTAACCGCTACTATTTTATCCGGCGTTGGACGAATGACACCGTTATCAATTTCATGCCCTAAATGCTCAATTTTTCTCTTTAGTAGTTGACATTTCTTCCATTTGATTTTTAAACCGTGCTTCTCTGCTATTTCTAGAACCATTTTCAGTCTCTCTAACGCCTCTTTTTCATCATTTGCAGGGATTAGTAAATCATCAATGTAAACGATAACAATTTTTTTCTCTATGAGTTCTTGGAAAATATCATTAATAAAACGCTGAAACACAGTTGGTGAAATACTTAACCCGAACGGAGTTCTGAGGAACTCATATTGCCCCGACGAAGTTACAAAAGCAGTAAATTTTATACTCGATTCATCTACTGGCACGTGAAAAAAACCATTTTCAAGATCTAATGTTGAAAAAATTCTCGCAGAATGAAGTTCATCAATAATATCCTCTATCAATGGTATCGGAAAATGATCACGCACAATCAATTTATTGAGTTTCCTATAATCAACACACAATCGCCTAGTCCCATCTTTTTTATGCGCTAAAACAATAGGGCTGCTGTATTCCGAAGTGCTCGGCCTAATAATTCCCTCTTCTAGCCATCCAGCTACCTGTTTATCTACAATTTGCTTCTCTAAGGGTGCTAGTCTACGCGGCAATTGCTCTATAGGAGAATCATTTTTCAAAATAATTTTCAACTTAACTCTTGTGTCTGCATTTCGTCGTGGTGTGTAATTTTCAATCAAATTTCTAACGTCTTCTCGTATCTCAATGTTTTTAATGTGATCCAACGGATTATCTTTTACCTCATCTGTTGTGATCCTCATCGCGAAATTCTCTTCCTTAGGCATAAATTTAGCTCCATCAGCAGTTACGCTAACATCTCCGTAAATCAATAAATTTCTTCCAATTATCACGCTCTGAGGCATATCTTTTAAAGAGAGGACATCAAAAACCATACGGAGAGAAGTATGCTCAATTTGTACATCTACCCGTGTGGAGCCAAGAGTCCAAATAGTGCCATTAAGCGTTATTAACCTTTTTTTCTCGCGTTCATCAACTATCAAATTCAATTTATCAGCCCAATCTTCTCGCAACAAAGACACATCGACACCAGAATCAAAAAATGCTTCAACAGGTAAATTTTCTAATAAAACTGACATATAAGTTCCTTTTGAAACCATTGAAGATTTGCACACATTGACATTTTTATCACCAAATCTTTTGGGACATTCTCTGGCTAAGTGACCGACCTTTCCACAGCTATAACATGCTGCAGTCTTTGGTATATTATTATACCCGTTAGGCGATTTCGATTGATAACCACTGTCGAAACGGGAATAACCGTATCTCCTCTCCGTATTGCAGTTGGCATTCGACTCTCCCTAGTAAACTTATTATCTTTTATTACCTGATACACACGTAATTCCTCTCTGAACTCGCTAACAGATTTTGCTCCATAAAGCAACATCTTATCAGGGCCATTATCATTGATGCCATTAATAGTGTGAGTGATAATCGATTCTGAGTCTACATTTGCTTTTGCTCCGATTTCTGGCATAACCAAAAAGTATTCGAGAACGTTTTCTCCAAAATTCCTCTTGCGTGCCCTTAGCCGCTCATGAACCAGAGCACTATTCTCTCTGTGTTCAAACTCAGCAATTAAAAAATCTCTGAGTGCCCTCCAATTAGTAATGTGGTGAGCGCTATTAAGCGACATTTTCGCCAAGCCAATCAGCTTACGCTTCGCCACTACAAATTTACGCAAGTCGGATAAACCAATCGTCTCTGACATCTCTTCAAAGTCAGTAATCCATTTGTGCACAGGGTACAGATCTGTACCAGAAAATTCGGAAAAAGCTGATTCAATTTCACTTACCGTCAGCCGCTGATTGAAGCCATTCACTACGCTCATATTCGAAAAGTTCAGTTGATTGATCATTTGAGCGAAACGGTTATTGTTCGGATCACGTGGTGGTAGACCATAGTTCACCACAGGTGGAGGGGGAGGTGGAGGCAATGTTTGATTAGGTGGAATAAAGGGAGGAGGTTGAAGAAATTGGCGAGGGGATGGAGGAGCTCCGTACCCGTACGGTGGTAGGTTTCGTCATTAGAAAGATTCGCAAATTTGCGAGCACAATAGTTCACAGTCTGTTTTTACCTCGTTCGGTGGCCTTTGACCGGTCACACTTTCAATGGGTGATATGAATAAAAAACGTTGAACTTTACTACATGTAGCATCTACTCAAAAACAAAATCCACAAAGTTTACACTTTTGGTATGAATAAAAAACTTTTCGAACATGTAGTACTTACTACTTTCGAACATCCCGCATAGAAAAACACAGTTTGTCATTTGTTCCAAACAGTAAATATACTTCAACCGTAATGGTTAGTGTATCACAAACAGTTGTTTTTATGTTCGACAATATATAAGCAAAACAATTTGACCATAAAAAACAGTTTGAGTAATCCATACTAAAATGTGACGTTATTGTGAATTGTTCTCATATTGTGAAACAATTTGAATGTGCCAACTCGTGAGAAATGGTGAAAACATAACGTCACCTTCTCGCAAATGGGTTGGTTTCATATTTGCACAACATACTTACACATATTCATTTTTACTATATATTACTAATTTGTAACAGTTTGCAAAACAGTAGATCTCAGTGGTATTAGTGAGCACAGTTGAACTCACATTATTCACATATTTCCAACGTCGATCTGCACACGCAAAAATATCTTTACAGCTGTTTGTTTCAGAAAGCATTCGCATATATTTTTATCTTGAAATTACATTTTTCTGCATAACTCAATCGAAAAAAAAAATCAAATAACAGCATTTTTTGTGTTCCGTTGGAGATATGAGTATACTCTTTTGGTCGAAATAAGTGGATTGAAAAAAAAAAAAATTATTTGAAAGTTACACTGCCACTGCTATGTGTGGTATAATTTATACGTGTTGTTTATTTTGTTCAATCAAGAAAGAAAAAAATGAAAATTTTGGTTAAAGAAAAACAGTCAATCCGCACCGAAGGAAGATTCCCGTTACTTCTCGAAGCCACCTGCTGCACCAGCGATCTGGAATTGTTCCCGAAATTGGCCTAAATAATGGATCACCAATGGAATAGCAGATTTCCGGAAAGTCGAAAATGTAGCCTTCAATCTTGTTCGTTGCCGGTAGCAAAACCCGCTAAACCAGAGAGGCTGATTTCAAGAGTCAGATAGATGACGACCGCTTTAGGAGATGGACAAATCAATCCGAATGTCAAACTCAGATTGGAGCGAATGGAAATTTCACTCTGGATGATGTTCAAATAGGTTGGTGTTTCAAATTCTAATTAAATTTTTAAATTTACAAAAATATTTCGTTTTCTTTAGTAGGACACGCCCTGCTTCCCGTTTGGCGACGTGGAGATATAAAAATCTAAGCTGCCACCCACTGGAATCTTAGAACTAGATTGAAATGATTCGCAGTGCAAATTCTGAGTACCTATGTGTATTTATTGTTCATTGACAACTGAAACTGAAATTTTATGAATAAAACATATTAAACAAGTAAGTACATGTAGGAAAATCTCACTTCAGTTGAAACTTTTGTAGCTAACGTAAGATGTACTATACACTTCCGGAACATTTCAGTAATTCATGAAAAAGTAACGTATTCTGTAAAAGTTTTAACTGAAGTGAGATTGTTCTAACTGTATTTACTTGTTTTATTGTATCCAACTCATTTAATTCATTTTTTTCGTTTATTGTATAAATATAATAGAATAATTCAGTATGTGGTTGAAATACCGTAAGGCACAGTAAACCAAAAATTCCACAAACAATATTCGATTTATTCGAATTTTACAGTTCAACTGTTCTCAAACTGTTTGATTTATAGTGGATTGGAGAGAGAAAAGACCAAAAATGGATAATTTATCAACTATTTGGCTAACTGTAAAAGGAAAATATTGTTCGAGAAAATCGCAGTTTTTTTTATGGTTACATAACTTAACCGCCTATTCCCCATATTGTGATTTTTCCGATTACAATTTGTCGAACTGTAAAAACGGTTCATGATAGGGTTGCCTTATTGTTATTTTTAACGTTATTCGGAGCTATTCTGATATTGTTTTAAATTGTTGTGGATAATTTACGAAACTGTAGAAATATGGTTCATAATTATGCGGGATGAGCAGTGACTGAAGCTGCACGTTAAGAAATTTCCATTCAGGGTGCAGAGTGATTCTGCACGTAAAGAACAATCTATTCAGAGTGACGCTTAAAATTAATACAATCATGCATATGGCGGAAATGTATGGAATCTAATCGATTACGCGACAATTTGCACAAAATCATGAAGGCGCTGTAATTTGACAAGATTTGTAGTGTAATTTTGCGATTAGTCTGGTATTCTCTTTATGTCTATGATTTTATGATGATGGTACATCAAAGAATTTTCTGAGTGGTTTTCGGTCTTCGCCAACGCCAGCGATTGATGTTTTTTTAATATTAGCTTAACATCTATGAAGAGATCTTGAGACTACAGGTATCAAATTAGGAATTACATATTTTCTAGCACCAATACTGAGAATAGAATTTAGAGAGGTAGAATTTTGATGCTCCCCGTGTGTTTTCTTAACAGCATGTTGAATTCCGGAAGTTCTAAGTGTTTCTGTGAAATTCTCGTTATTTTGGTGGGGTTTCTGATAGTATCCTTGGAATTTCTAGAACTTAGAACGTAGAGATTTTAATGGGAATTGTAGTGATTCCATTTGTAGTCGTAAGAATTCAATAAGGATCTCTCCTAAAAATCCAGGGTTCCCTTTGAAATTATTAAAATTCTTATCGATTTCACAAAAAATCCCATTGAAATCTATAAAATATTTACCGACATTCAAAAGGTTTATATTAAAGCTTTGCTTTGAAATTCCAACGGAACTGGAGATCAACGGAATATTAAAGGTTTTTACAATAATTACAAAGATTGTATTCAGAATTACAAATATTCACACAATAATTGGCAGGAATCCCACCGCAATCTCATAGATTCTTACAGAAATACCGTCTCAAAGATACCCACAGAATTCTAAGAGATTAATATCCGGAATCCCATTCCCACCCCAATTCCAGCGTTTTTACCAGATTTCTAATATTTCCGCAATATTCCTAGAATGGTATTTAAACTTCCAGAATTATCATAATCAAAATCCGACATCCCTATCGGAATCCCAATGTTCCTACAGGAATTCCGGAATTTCAAAGGAAATCTGAGAATCTGAGATGTCAGAATTTACACGTAAAATTCAGAATTACATTATAAATATCTGAATTCCTACCAACATCCTAAAATTCCTAGAAAATAACATGATTATCGTAATGCCAGAGTTCACACGGATATTACAAATTGCTACTGCCAGTAATCTTACCGGAATCTCAGAATTAGCGGGGCGAATGTTTTCGTCACATCAGAACTCCTAAGCAAAACTCAAAATACCTTCCGAAATATCAAAACTCATATCGTTTTCCCATGATTTTTACTCAAAAGTAAATTATTCCATTCAATTTCGCAATCTCAAAGCATGAGTAGCAACCTCTTAAGCTAACTACCAGTAGCTTTGTAGTAAATGCTACCTTTATTCATAGCAACGCGTTGTTTGTAGTATGTTCGAAAGGTGTAGAAAGGAAAATGACACAAACATATTCCACTCGTGTTCCACATATAGCGTTTACTACCGAGATTGTAGTAAACTCAACTTTACTACATTTTATTCATACGGCCCAATGTCTTAACTCAAACTAATCACTAATGGTTTATATCTAACTATGTACACTATTTCTTCAAAAACTTCAGCACTTTACGTGTCCCTTGACACAATCGCGATTCCGACACTTCCCGGACGAGCCCCCAAATTTGTTGGATAACTTTACCAACGTACTTTTGGAAGTCTTTCGGATCGCACTTTAAAACACCGCGTATAACTTTTCACTGGTTTATTCACACCTTTAGCTTATTCACTAGCATAAGGACCGTTCCTTTGCCTTCTCCAATATAAGAACTAAATTGCCTATTGGCTTGAGTGGCTTTTTATAGCCGCGAGGTAGAAATTGGAGAAGGCAAATGAGCTGGTTTGTAATTGGTTCTCAAAATATATCTTATAATCCTAACATGTATATAGCTGAGTAGGCTATGCTATACACAAATGAGGATTATCATTCAATCTGTCAAGTGCACAAGTACCACAGTGCTGCAAAAGGTACCCAAGTTTGACAGATCGCAGTACTCTTTTCACGGCTTTCTAGATTTTGCTCTATTAGCTTATGTGCCATAAAACTTTGGACAACTGCGTCTTTATTTTGTTTTTGGTTTGGTTCTCGAAATAGAATAGATGCCAGCAAAAGTGAAATCACCGTCCGAAAGTAGAATCAGAACTTGTCAGAATTTACATCATTCGCAGCCGTCTTCTCAGACAATGTGACATACGAAACTTTGTCAGTTTTTTTCAGAATGCTTTGTTGTTTGAATAAAAGCTTCCTGCTTAGTTTTTATTCGACGCTATCCGACTTCGAATAGGTATACCACCGGAACCGAGAAAGAGCTGAGAATGAAGCTCATAGCATTCGGTTTCTCAAAACTCTTTATGTTTATTTGAGTCTTGCTCGGAATCGTTTGTTATTTTTTTATATGTTATACCAATCTGTCAAAGTCAAAATGATTAAAGGGTGGGAATTCTGAACCACAAAGTCGCTCAGAGTTGCTCAGAGTTACTCTGAATTGCTCACTGTCTTGCCCCTTACCTTCAACACATCTTCTGAGATTCCTCTAAGAATTTACAGATATTTAGTAAGTGATTCTATCAAAATTATTTTCAAGTTAAGGTGATTATAGAACGAAGCCACAACCTAAATTTTCAAGAGCACAAGACTTGAGAATCAAACAGCATTCCGCGTTGGAAATCTATCCCATTGGTCACCACCAGAAAGTAAGCAATTTGATAGCTTTTCAACGCGAACTGTCGTCAAATTCTCTCGTCTTGTGCACTTGAAAATTCAAAGTTTGGCTTCGTTTTATAATTATCTTAATTTCTTCAAGAATTTGGAAACTCCTTAAATTTTCCAGAACATGCTTCTAAAAATCCACTGTTAACTTCAACAGAGATTTTACCCGTCATTTATTCGCGAAATTCTCTCACCGCTTCCTTTAGAGTTCTTTTCGAAGTTCTTATCAAGATTTCTCACGTGTTATGCAGCTCTCCAATAAATCTTCAAGTAATTTCTAAACAATAGACCATTTCCGTCAGATCTAACACCCAGTTTTAGTATTTTTCTTCGAAAGACAATCATTTATAATGAATATATACGCTTTCAGATCTAGTTTATATGCACTCCTGATTTTCTTAGAAATTTTTAAAAACGTGGATACTCACCACATTTTAAAAAATAACTCGAGATGCGGCACAGTTTGTTCAACCCTATAGGTATACAGCGTGGTGATTTTGGATCTCACCCCTGCATTGGGATGTTTATTTACATTTGGAAACGTCAAACCAGGTCTGCGATCAGAATGACTGAGATCTCGATCAGGGCGCCCCGGACCAAAACTAACCTCAAATAACTTTCTTTGCTAACCTTAACTTTGCGTTTTATCGGTCGGATCTCAATTTTTGCTGAAAGCAGTGGAATAATATGGAAAAAATGCAAATGTAGAGTACTAAGAATCAATTTGTCCACCTTTCCTCTAAACTATAACACTGAGAATTGTCTTTCAACAGGAAAATATAACATTTCCCTCCACAGATTCAAAATCCCCGAAAAAAAAGAACAAAACTATCATTCACCCAACAGTTATAGTAATCGCTATTTTTCATTATAATCGACTTTCGATATCATTATTTTTTTATATTCATGCCGACAAATGCCTTATCAAACTGTTGGCTGATGATCCGGAAGCTTCCCGCCTTGAGTGAGCAATCTTCCGGATCATTCAAACTTCGGCGGCAGAAAAGATCACGCACGACATCTATTCTATTTGACCTCAGCTGAACCTTGTAACGTTCGACGGTTGCGGGAGAAGACAAAAATTAATGGTCAACAAATGGTCACGATGGTCAACATTCTGCAGCAGAGGAGAAACCCTGGAAGGTACTTCCGACAAAAAAAACTCGATTTCATATCCTTCCTTTATTTATCCTTTGGTAAAGAATTTACGGATTTGCTGTTACACCCGGTACTATATCAGACCGGACATTATAAATCAGCCACTCTCCCGTCTCAATCCCGAACGGAAACCGCTTCCATCAGCGAACTTATCGAAATCTTCTGGCTTCGTGTTCGGATTCCAGCAGCGTCAGGATATCACCTTCGTGAGCCGGCTTCTTGGCGTTGCGGATGATCCAACAGTTCTGCTTGCTGAAAATTTCACCTTCGCCTGGCCCATTGACCCTGGGACCGGTGAGGCCGAGGACATTGATAACTTGAGCCAAAACGACGGCAGAAAAGGATGATTCATTTCACAAGATAATGAAACGCCCATACGATGAAAGAAAACATAAACAAAAATCATCTGTCATACCAGCTGATCAAAAACTCCCCACCACGTGATGGCAAAATCATAAGGGAAAAAGGGGTCTCCGTTTTTTTCGGGGTGAATTAAATTCTAGGGGACCGAGGGGTGAAGTAACGTGCCGCCAGTTTTTCATTGTTTTTCAATAGTTAGAGGTTCCAAAACATATCGGTTCCTTAGGAAAGTTTGTTCAGTAAATTGACAGAAAGCATATAAGCCAATAAAGAAAATCACGGAAATGGTCTATTCATACAGTGGATATTCCAAAAGGATTTGTACAAGAATTTGTAGAGATTACTTCTGATATTATCCAATAATTTTCTATAGAAAATATAATACAGAATTTTGCGGGTTTATTTTGTCAGATAATTTACATTCAAGTTCTTCATTTGATTGAATCTATGACAAAAGGTCGAAAGGACAGAAGGTCGAAAGACAAAAGGTCGAAAGACTAAAGGTCGAAGGACAAAAGGTCGAAGAACAAAATAAGAAGGGACAAAAGGTAAAAAATCCTTGTTCAAGGAAGGAAAAATTTCCCACCAAGCAAATAATTTTCGACCTTCTGTCCTTTCGACGTTTTGTCCTTCGACCTTATGTCCATAAACGCATTTGATTCTACAGATCTTTTGAGAATTTTCTATGATTCCTCCATTGCATCTTTCAAAAACATTTATAATGATATATTGAATATATCTGAATATTCTTCCAAAATTTGCCACGGAAATTTTTCGACAGCTTTCCCTCATCTTTCGACAGATTTCATTATTGTCATGCAATACTTTTTCAAATTTATTTTAAACAATTTCCAGTTCAGTTCAGATTTTTTTTTTCAAATATCCGGAGACGATTTATTTGTTAGATTGATTAATTTGGAATGAAGAAAAATTATCACAAAGAGGATCGATGAAGAGAAATCGATCATGTTAAATTAGCCCAAATTCGTACACACGCTTCACTGATGTCCATCGACCACCTTTTTAACGGCCGATTCAAATATATGGTAGGTGGCCAATCCACCACCCGCAGCGCTCGCATTGTTTTTGTTCGCGTTTGACGTTTACACACTACCGCCATCTGTTGGTCCATCGGCCAAACACACCGATTTCAGCATTGGGCGTACATGTCATCGTGACTATGATTTTGATCGCGATTTGTTCTAAGTGTTACGTCTGTTTGTCTGTGATTCTATTCTCGGTTTTAAGTACTTTCAACTTATTCTCAGAGTACTACGAGAATGACTTATTTTTGAGTTATTTCAAAGTTATTGTTTTCGATGATTCAATTTGTTTGTCATCTTGTTCTATGAAAGTATCCAAAATTAAGTGTTGAAACCAAACTCAATTTTGGATGAAAAATTTGATCAGCGCCAATTCTCGAAAACTTATTCATACAGACTCAAGTCAAAAAAGTATACAAACTTACTTTATCGATCCTACGTGTTACGCCGGCGGAATTCTACACGTACCGCTCTGTACCAACTTAACTTTTCACTTTTAGAACGTTTAATTTCGGGATTTACAAAACGACGAAAGTAAGATTTTCAACTTTCGCAACCTAACCACTACTTTCGCCGCCCCGCTGTATGGAGAGACAAAGTGACTTAACCACGAATCAAAACAAAACACTACTTGAGCCGATTTTACACTGGTAGAAAAACGTCGAAAGTAACTTGATGAAACGGCTTATGATTTTGTATAATTATTTTTTTTTGGGAAATAATAGAAACTACGTAGTTTTTGAACGTGAGCTGAGTGTATGCAAAATTTAAGTGGCATACACTGCGAAAAAATGTTAAAAAGATGATTCATTTTAAAACAGTTTTAGAAGACAGGTTGTGATTCTTCTGAATTAATTTTCTCAAAACCGTATGAAAGTTAGTTACGTCGATTTGAAAAAGTAATCGAGAATTAGTTAGTTTAGTGCGAGGTTAAGTGAGACATTTTATTGAATTATTTCGGTAAGTTTAAATGGTTTTTAATAACATTGCAGTCATTTTTTATGAACTCTCATTTTTCATATAGCTGCTACATGAAAATGGATTGAAAGTCCAGAAAGACGACGCGAAAATGCTTTCCGTAATTAGAACGGATTCCTAATTCCTAAAACGTCAAATCACGGCAAGAAAAGGTGTAATCACAGACAAACAGACGTAACACTTAGAACAAATCTCGATCAAAATCATAGTCACGAGGACATGTGCGCCCAATGCTAAAATTATTGTATTTGGCCGACGGGCCAACAGATGGCGGTAGTGTGCAAACGTCAAACGCGAACAAAAACGATGCGAGCGCTGCGGGTGGCGGATTGGCCACCTACAATATTTTTGAATCGATCGTTAAAAAGGTGGTCGATGGACAATGATGAGAGTGTGACGTCTGTTTGTCTGTGGTGTAATACTCTATTAAAAACACAAGGTTTAAGCATGTATCGTGTTAGCAGGACATCCTCACATTGCAGCTGCGTTACAGGAGCAGGAGGAATCTCGGAGGAATACTCGCACCCCACACATTCATCGCCGGAACACGGAATATGGATATTATGAATTTTCAACAGGAATGTGTGTTAATAATTATGTAATATAAAATGTAATGTTAATAGTGGAAAATATATTGTAAGTTATTTGAGTTAGTTTGTGCAGCATTAATTATTTAAAGGAAACGATCAAAATTTCGACCAATTTTTCCATAGCGAAAGACCCTATTTTGAGTAGTTTTACCAAAGACACATTAAAGACCTCCATGTGCCTTGCAGTTTCCCAAAATTTTATGGCTCATAAGGTAATCTAGAATGCCGTGAAAAATGTACTGCGATCTGTCAAACTTGGGTACCTTTTGCACTACCGAGGGACCAAATGCAGTACTAGAAGTGGTACCCAATCTGAGCCCGAGTGGGACGGACCTGGTTTTACCCCAAAACTCACTTTTCCCGAAATAGTTAGTTTTTACTTAAAACGTCGTCTTCGTGGAATGATTCAAAATTGAATACCTTGTGAAACACTCAATTTTGACTCATTCCACTTAGCTGTCAAGATGAGTACAAAAGAGTTAATTTTAGGTAGTTTCGCCTCTCCGTGAATAACAATTATTAAAAATGAAATGTCAAACTTCAAAGGATTTTCGCGTCGCTTCGCGTGACGCGTCTACCCTGACAATAGAAATATAAGTAGTAGAACGCTAGTGGCGCTGTTATCACAAAATAGAATTATTTTATTGTTACTTACTGTTGAAGTTTTTGATTGCTTGTTTAGTGTCATGTTGTAGAGAATGTTTTATTTTGGTCGAAAAAATTGATTTGACACTTATAGACCCGGTACTCAAGCTTTCAGAGTGTGGCAAACTAGATGTTGGTCACACGAACAGTCGCGACATTAGCGTTCTGCGGCTAATGCTTCTACTACCCAGGCCGTCACCTAAGAGAAATCACTAATTTTACTTACGCTCTATTCTATCACACGCTTGATCCAGCATCTTTTCTGGGTTGACCTCTTCGACCGAACCCGCAGTAGTTTTCCCGAAAACAGCTGACTGTCAAAACAAGCTCGCCAGCTGTCAAAATTTTTCTTATCAGCAGTGAGTGATTGTAAACATTCCCGCGGATCCCGTAAAAGGGGCGTTTTTCGTTCGGATTGTTCCGTTATTCCGGCCGCAAATATCCATAAAAGTTCCGTATCGTTGTCTCTAGCCTTCGGAGGGTTCTTCAGTGGTGGTGATGCGCATTACGACGTCCCCGATCGAACAGCAGCGCGAGCAAAACCGTAGCAGCAGTGTTTTCTGCCGGGGCAATTCTTTGTCGGCATCAGGAATGGCACCGGCCAAACTGAACTACCGGATCTCGGTTTCGACGTTCTTCGCCAAGTCGCACCCAAGTGACGAGTGCTGCGGGAGCAATGGATTACCGCTGACGCCGAACTCCATTGGGATTTATGGTCGGTCACAGCTTCTGAGAGGAGATGCTCTGAAGCATGAAAATCTGTGCGAGTATCTGGATGTGATCCGGGGGAAACACGAAAGGACCATTATCGTGCAGGAGTTTGCTGGAAGTCCGCTGACGGAGACTTTTATCGGGGAGAACAATAAGCAGCAGACGCTGCTGCGGATTGGATACCAGATGCTAAGGGCGGTGAGTCATCTAAACGAAAAAGGATTGATGGCCAGGAACTTGGAACCGGTTAACGTTCTCATAAGCAGGGACTTCTGCGTGAAGCTGTATAACTATGGATTGTACTACATGACCTACAGTGGGAAGTACGTTTCCTTCCCCATTGGAAACGTGAAATACCACGGTCCAGAAGTTTTACTCGGTTCAAGAGAGAATGTCAAAAACGACGTTTGGTCGGTGGGAATGATCCTGGCCGAGTTAGCCTTGGGCTGCAAGCTTTGGGACAATCTAAAAGTGTCCCAGGTGACGAGAAAAGTCCTGAGTTTGATCAAACCTGGCAATGTCTTTGAGAAGATAGCCCGAGAGCACAACAAGATGGACCAGTACGAAGAGTTGGATGTCCCTTTAAAGCAAATCATAGATCTATGCCTCACCGTTTCCCTCACAAAGCGTCCCAAACCGGTGGAACTGCTGGGACATGAAGCGTTCGACTTCCTGAGAGGGGAAAGCTTCACGGCACCGGATCCGGAAGGAATAACCCTGCTGGAGAAGCACTGTGGAAGTTTGGCGGAGATTTACTATCTGTGGCAATTGGCGGGAGGCGACGTGCAGCAGGAGCTCAAGAAGGAAGGATTGATCAAAAGTGAGGCGCCGATTCTGTCACTGCCCAAGTAAGATTTCTATTTTCTTAATCCTTAAACAACTTTGTTGCACTCTTTTGCTCATATCTTTTGAACCAATCATTTTATTCCTGATCAAAATCCTAGAAAGATTCTTATGAGAATTCAAGGAGGATTCTGATGAAAATCATGACAGAATTTTAATGAGAATCCTGAAGCGAATTCCATTGATTATGATAAGGATCCTGAGATGATTCTGATGACATCATTGAGTGGTTTATTATGAGAAAACTGAGAGGATTCTGATAACAAACATGAGAGGATCCTGATGAGAATCCGAGCAGGGTTTTGATGAGAATTCCGAGATGATTTAGATTAGAATCTCAAGAGGATTCTGATGAAATTCCTGAGTGGATTATGCAGAGACTTCTGTGTGAATTCTGGAGAGAATCCTGAGAAGATTTTGATAACAAAATTCCTGAGAGGATTCTGATGAGAATTTCGAAAGAATTCTGTTGAAAATTTGGTGAATATTATGTTGAGGATCTTGAGAAGGTTCTGATTAGAATCCTGAGAAAATTCTGATGAGTATCCTGTGGAAGTTTTGATGAGAATCCTCTGAGGATCCTGATGAGAATTCTTTTAATTGTGATGAGGATCCTGAAATGAATCTGTTGCAAAAACTGAATAGATTGTGATGAAAATCCAAGATAAATGCGATGAGAATCTTGAGAGGACTGTGAAGAGAATTTTGAGAGGATTCTGACGAGAATCCTGAAGAACAATTCTGAAAGAACTCTGAAGCGAATCCTGAGGCTGAGAGGATTGTGATGAGAATCCTGAAGAGAGTTCTGATGAGACTCCTGACACATAACATATGCAGAATTTACAAGTGAAAGAGAATTTGAAAAGCTGTACCCACTTTCCAGATGCTGGCTAGTGGTTTACATAGTACAGAAGACTGTTATTGCCATTAGTAAACAATGGGTCTAGAACAAATATTATCACAAAGAAATGAGCACTCGCTACATCTTTCACCATTCGAAAATATAGGTTTTAAGCTTTCATTCGACGTGTTCCCCAAAAAAATCCACCGAGGGATCTCGAACATTTTTTTATTTTAAATTTGTGTTTCTTGAAGAACATTATTTTATGACCGAAAGACCGTATATGTTCCACTGCATAGTGAATGAAGACGGAGGGAATCATTCAGTGTCGCCCGAAGCCGATCGAGGGGGTGGATGGATCTTGAGTTGGAATGCGATGGCCTGGGATACTAATGGTTTCTGTTGCTAGAAGGGCCGAATGTTGGTGGTGCTCACTCGACTGGATTCCAAGAGAGTGACGAGAATGCAAAGCGCTCGTGAAAGGCCTCATTCAAGTCCCCCCAGATATCCACTCCTAAGTTTGGGAGGGGGAAGGTTACTAACACGTTCTCTCCCTCCCCTCGTCGAGGGACGCCAGCGAACTGGGCTGGAGGTACTCTGCCCATAACTGCATAACAGTCACCTCGACATTTTGACAAATTAAGTTTAATACCATGGAGAGTCATCAAATGATAAATACTTCGATCAGCTTACTGAAATCTGTGAGTTTGTTATAGAAATTTGAGAAAAATACCAAGTTGTTTTATCACATTGGTAATTATACATCGCATAACAGTCACATTGAGATATTAATGTGCCTCGTAATGTGATAGCAATGAAATTTCTATCAGAATTATTTTCTGACCATTCACCTAGTATGCGATACGAGTTGTACAAAATATCAGGCCTCAAATAAGAACTTTTGAGTTCCTGATAATTATACTGCCGTGAATCGCAAGTCAGTCCCATCTGCATTTTCGTCAAAACTGAGTTGAGTTCAGTTTTCACATCTCTTCCAATGCTCTTTCAGCAGCACTAAAGAAATAATATGACTGTTCGGAAAAATTTGGAAAAAACAGAAAGCCAGATTGTCCCATAATGAAAAGTAACCACATATCAGTCCCACTTACAGACTTTCACACCGTAAAACACAAAAAATGTAATCTGTTTTGATCCATCTTTATATTTTTCTCGGAAAGATATATCGAAGTGAAAAGCAAGTTGCTGAAAGTTTAAATTAAGAATTGGAACATGTTACAAATCTTCTGGAATTTTTTTAAATATCAGTATGGAAAACGAGTTTGAAAACTTCACAGCCTATTTTCTCAATGCCTACTTTTAACAGATGGGACTGACTTGCGATTCACGGCGCAGTTTAAGAAATTTAGTTTCCTCCCCATACTGCGTAAAATGCACACTTGGTATTCCATTTACTCAGATGCCCTTACTTTTGTCGAATGTTACAATATGCAGTTATGGAAGTACTTGGTTTGTTCCTTTGTGTTGATGTTGTTACTCTGGCGTGGTAGTTGATTTGAGTCCTATATAGATGGACAAATTCGAGGGAGTATACGGTTCACAGTTAGGGAATGTGTTGCAGAAATACTTGCCTTTGAGAGAAAATTGATCAGGTCGACTGCCGCCAGGGGCTCATCGGAAATATCCGGACATCCCTGGTCAGGGTCGACGTGGTGAGCTTCGCACTTGGCGAATCGGGGTTTGTATAACTTGACGATGGCACAGGTTTCAAGTTGTTGTAGTGGTCGTAGGCAACAGAATCAGATACGACAGCGCATAGTAGCGCTAGAAGTTTCCAATTGATGGACATTGGAGCTTGGAGGTCGCGGATTGAGGGTTGGATACCTGAATCGTCTCACTTTCTGCTTCTCTTTCGGAGGTGTAGGGGTTGCTGAGAACCTCTGCTTTCCTCAGCAACAAAAAGCTTTCATCTTGGTAGTCTAGCGTGGTACAGGATTGTTGTCCAGGATCGGGCCAGAGGTATATTTGCAGGGGTCTAATCTTGCGTCGGTGGATAGTCGTCGTTCTATTATATTGAGATTCGGTGAGGAGTTTTGAGGGGTTTTACGAGCCATATGTATCAACTGTGGTTGTACTGCTAGCCGTACCTGGAAGATTCGGTACACGCTTCCCATGATTGACACTGGAACTTGTTGGAGAGATCTCAAATATACGTTTGCCACTTCGGCTCCGAGTGCGGGTGCCCACATCGGTCCCAATGTCGCGGTTGTCTTTCCTTTTAGCTGGTGGTGAGACAATTTCTTATCTTTTCCTTGATTGATGTGTTGTCTTGTGGGGGTTGGAATTAACATGAATTAATGTTCAATTATGTTACAATAAACTCATTCTCATTCCAACTGTTCCATACGATAGATGTGTTTCATTACTGTTCCTGTCCCGATCGATCCCTGACTGCCAATAGGTTATGGGCGCACCTGAATCGAGATCGGTGAAGTTTGAAGATTTCTTTCAACAGAAGAGCAGAAACACGAAGATGGAAAAGTCATTGGCGAAGTTGAACGGGACCAATTACGACAACTGGAATTTTTCGCATGAAGTTACTCTTGATGAAGGAAGGAACATGGGCTACCGTAAAGGATCCAAAACCCCGATTCGGTAACTGCTGCCTGGACGTCGAAGGATGAACAAGCGTTGGCGACATTGGACTGGCCGTGGACGACAAATTAACTGATTCACATTAGGAAGGCCAAATCCGCTCGCGAAGCTTGGGAACACTCGAGAAGTTCCATGTCAAGAGGACACTCAGCACCAAGGTATCCCTTATGCGAAGAATTTGTCGAATGCGTCTGAGAGAAACGGGGACTGGAGATGCCCACATGCTCGGCTCTCGAC
>NW_018734643.1:0-23399 GCF_002204515.2 Aedes aegypti
GGGAAAGCAGCGCCCTAAAATGGTGTCCTGCTATTATAAATAGAAGAAAACGCTTATAAACTCTCCAGCAAGAATTTGGGCAATTTGCAAATTAACGTGTCTTACATATGAATTCAGATTGCCGAAATCGACTGGTTTTACTCCATTGATTGAGTTGTTTTACAATTAGTGAAAATTCACATGTGCAACACATTGATTGAACTAGTACAAAGCTTTCAGTGTGGGTCAAAGCCGATAATGGAAAGAGCCGACCAGGAACCGACTAAATTGATGAGATATTAAAGGTTTTTCTAGGTAACTGAATTCTTTTCGGCATTCATAGACTAAATCACATTCCAAAACAAAAGCATCCGGAACGGAGCAAATGGAAATCAAGTACGTGCAGGATCTGTGTCAATATGCGTGTATGTGTGCGAATGAGCGAGTAAGAATGGACAGGTTTTGTTCCGTTTAGACATTTAGACAGCGTTTTGTTCATATAAAGAGTGTGTTAAATGTTATCATACTTGATTTATCCTTTGTTTTTGTTTGCTAATTTGTGCCGTTTGAACGATGGTTGTATCTTTCTCTCATCTAAGTTATAATCACATATTAAGTTTTGTTTCCTCTTATTTGTTCTTCTATAATATTGATTTATGTTTCCTTACTAACTGTTATAGTCTTCACAGAAAGAACTAGTTAATATAGATATCCTTATTAATTTTTGGTTTCCTTTGTATTGATGTTTGTTCAACATTAAAAACAGCCATAAAATTCTCTTCGTGTGATTATTTACATCGAGATATATTTGTCCTTGATCCTCCGTCTGGTTCTCTTCGAGGATACCAATTACACACACACCGATATACACTGTACGCTCGCTAGTGTTTGTTTTATATTTCTAATAATGTAAAATGCACCCCCACTGGAAATTGTTGTTTTGGTTCACGATTATTGATTTTTGTTCTGTAATTAAATGCTTTCCCTTCTCTAACGTACTGTCAGCCATTTCTTTACGATGCTCCATTGATTTCGTGTAGTTGCATAGAAATGCTCCACTAATTCCTGTACAGTTTATCTTAGCACTAGCATTCCGAAAGGGCGTAACCGTTTCCAATAAACCAATCATCTCATGAGTTCACAAACGAGTTCCACTAGACATTTTCAATCGAAAGAATATTATATTCAAAAACGATAAGCCCTTTTGAAATGTTGGCAATGTGAGTCGTAGTACTGAAATGGCCGTACGATCAAACAGGGCTTTGGTATAGGCTACTGATTTAAACTAACTCTCACTTCGCCTATAACACATTTACGGTAAAGATAATACTACTGCAACTATGGCATTATCGAAAAGGTACCAAGATATTATTATTATTCGTAGTTTAGTTCTCTCCAAAGGATTACCGTCTCGTTTGGCGCATTCATTTTACCTATGCCTTTGATAATTTCAAGCTTGAACAGAAGCTCTCTATTGCAAAATTGTAAAAAAAAGTTGTGCCCTAAAACTTAAGTGTAAGAAATAATAAGAAATTACAGTGATCCCTCCATGAGTCGATGTTCCATGACTCGATATCGACTCATGGAACCATACTGGAAACCAAATTTCATGGTTACTATGATGGTCCATTCAAACAGCTTTCCCAAAGGATTGCTGTTCTATGACTCGATATTTCCATGAGTCGATGGTCCCTTCAATATCGACTCATGGAGGTTTCACTGTAGTGTTGAGATTTACGAAATATAATAGTATGATTAATGAAAAATGGCTGTCTACGCTTCGTGGGGCTATTTATAAACCACGTTAACAGATATCTCGGACACCTTCATTCTTCACAGTCGTAGGCTATTATCGACTAAAATTTCGGAAAACTTTGTCCATACCCTTTCTTTTTAAAAGTCTACGTGGTTTACAAATGGCCACATTGTTAGTCGCAGGAGCACTTTAAATGATTACAAAAAAAAATAGACGACAACTTTATCGATATCAAATTTGCGATTACCGGAAAAAATAGTACTAAGAGATACTGGTACTTCCGTGATCATGAAAGTTTAATCAGAAGCTCGACGCATCACGCAAAAACTGCGTGTCGCAATTAGATGTGTTCAGAAATAAGAACGAAAGCACCTAGACGGGACGGACGAGCGTAAGATCGAAAGGTGGAAGTAGGATGTCGATGAACACCTGAATGAAAAAATATCGATCAGTGAAGTAGAATGACATATTCGTCCTAGAAGGATTGAGCGACGCCTAGTACAACGATGAACAATGAACGTTCCAATTTGCAAACACTTGAAGTGTTCGTCTGAACGTACGATCAATTTCAGCAACCATGCTGGATTTGAAGGGAATATGGGCAGAAATTTTAATAGAATAAAGTTGAGCATATAAAGGCATTTACAAAGCAAATGTCAAGTCAAAAGTTGAAATAATTATCGCAGATTTCATCGTTCAGCTGTGTTATAAAGGTTAACTAATCTAGAAAGAGATACTATGGAGGCATTCCCAAGTAACCACTAACCCGCTGATTCGCCTTTTTTGGGCTTATAGGGCTGTAACTGCTGCGCGTATTCTTGGGTTACTCCCGCAGTCCCGTAGCCTCTCTATGTTGATCCGCGGCATTCGGCTTCGACGCGAGTTGGTCGAAAGTTTTGAGCGGATAAAATGCTGCAAGGTAAATCCAAATCTATATTCACACTGTGGTATGTGCGAACATTGGTGATGTCGGAAAATAATTTTCCGTCGATTAGCACGTGGTCGATTTGGTTTTCGGTTTGATTATTGGTTGATTTCCAGGTGGCCTTATGAATATCTTTGCGGGCGAAGAAGGTGCTTCGGACTACCATACCACGAGAACTGTACATCTCCTCTCTTCCTACCTGTGTGCTCATGTCACCAACAACGATTTCCACGTCACGCGGCGAGCATCCGTCATATATCTGCTACAGCTAAACGTAAAAACATCTCCTTCTCATTGTCGGGTCTCCCTTTGTGTGGACACTGTACGTTGATTATTTATTATTTATTTATTTCTTAATTCATCTGACATAAGTCTCAATTAATGTTACTTGTACTAATTTAAACAAATCTAGGTCCTCATCGAATCTAAAAATTTTCGTCTGAATACTGTTGACGACATTCCAAAATCAAATAGGTAGGTACTTTTTTTTGTAGTCTGATTTCTCCGTGTAGATGCAGTCATTGTAGGACAAGCTACCCAAAAGCAAAAGCACCTGAGTATGGCGTACATCGACTACGAAAAAGGTATACGACTCATTACCCGCACTCGTACCTTCTTGAAGTACTGCAGTATTATAGGGTAGGCGGGACGTCATCAGGCTGATGCAACACGCTATAGGGATGTGAAGTACATTCGTACACATTACCCGACGTCAATCGAAGTAGCCTAGATTTTTAATTTTAATGAAATTGCTCTCTTCTGTTCTGAAAAATGTTCTTGGCAGTGGTCAAGAATAGTTCGTTTTGCTGCCCACTCCAATATGTTATTGTTCCAAGCATTTTTTTTTTCAAAAGAAGATTCTCGAAGTAGAAAATGTCTGTCGGCAGCTCCGCGACATCTAAGCGGAACGGATTCCGCAAATCCAGCAGCAGTTTCAAAACCACTGAAGCCTTCTCCCTCCCGAGCAGTTGTGCGGTCGTGAACACTGGCTCTCGTGGGAAGTTTGCGGTGGAAACCTATCTTGAGCTGGAGGAGCTGTGGTAATCAGTGAAGTCGATTCCCAACGCGGATGGAACGCTGCCGGTGATCGACGAGAGGAAACGTAAAAGAGCACGTGCGAAAATTATTCACCTTCAGCAGGGTCAGCATTCAGCACGGTGCTAACAGCGAATAGTTGCCATAGCAACGATGATTGGGTGTTCGATTCTGGCGCATCCGACCACTGCACCACCAATAACCGCCTACTAATGAATGCGCGACCAGCTAGTGGCGTAGTCATGGTAGCCGATAAAGGTGTAATGGAAATAGCTGCAACCAGGATCGTCAAACTTTTTCCAAAGTATTACCCGGAAAATCCACCGATAGACGTGAACAACGTCAAGTTCATTCCAACGATTTCCA
Organism: Aedes aegypti; assembly: GCF_002204515.2. Taxonomy (NCBI): domain Eukaryota; kingdom Metazoa; phylum Arthropoda; class Insecta; order Diptera; family Culicidae; genus Aedes; species Aedes aegypti. The sequence continues at coordinate 4,062 of NW_018734643.1, forward strand.
GGAGAATGGGTCACCTTAACGTACGCAGCTTGAAGCTTCTCAAGAACGACCTTGCTCCTAAGGTCTCTAGACGAGCTGGAATGGAGGAGAATACTGAAAGGTAGAAAAGATAACAAGCACAGCTTTCCCGGAAAACTCACAATACTAATAAGAGCAACGATGGACGATGTGCAGAATAGCGTGAAGATTTCGGGCGAACATTCCAGTTCGTGCGAATCCTGCCGATTTTTGTGCCCGCTGTTCAACATCGCGCTAGAAGATGTCATGCGGAGAGCCAGGATTAACAACCGAGGTACGTTTTTCACAAGATCCAGCCAATTTGTTTGCTTCGCGGATGATATGGATATTGTCGGCAGAACATTTGGAACGGTGGCAGATCTGTACACCCGCCTGAAACGTGAAGCGTCAAAAGTCGGTTTGGCGGTGAAAGCGTCAAAAACAAAGTACATGCTTATAGGTAGAACCGAGCGCGATAGAACCCGCCTAGGAAGCAGTGTTACGATAGACGGGGATACTTTTGAGGTGGTTGATGAGTTCGTTCTCCTCGGTTCCTTGTTAACGGCTGATAAAAATGTTAGTCGTGAAATACAAAGACGCATCATCTGTGGAAGTCGCGCCTACTATGGACTTCAGAAGAAGCAAAACGCTAATAAGGACCGGTAGTCCTCTATGGACATGAAAACATGGACCACGCTGGAAGAGGACCTGCAAGCACTTGGAGTGTTCGAACGACGGGTGCTTAGAATCATCTTTGGCGGTGTGCAAGAGAGCGGTGTGTGGCGGCGGAGAATGAACCACGAGCTCTACAGCGAACCCTGTATCCAGAAGGAGAAGAAAGCCGGAAGGGTGCGGTGGGCAGGGCATTGTACAAGACTACCGGACAATAAACCTGCAAAGATGGTGTTCGCTTCGAATCCGGTTGGTACAGGAAAACGTTGAGCACAGCGAGCGAGAAGTGGCTTGATCAGGTGCAACAAGATCTGGAAGGAGTGAGCCAAAATCGAAGCCAAGGACAGAGTAAATTGGCGTAACATCGTTGGCGAGGTTTTATCAAATTAATTGATGAAACACCAAGTAAATAAATAAAAACTGAAAGCAAATAAGCCCGAAAAGCTGAAAAACGAAAGGCAGAAAATCACACAGGGATCATACCGCATCCAAGGTAATAAGAGAAGAAATGTTAATAGCATAAAATAGGGAATGAAAAGGCATTTATTGAGTAAAATTACGACAGCTTCCATGGCAAGCCATTAAATAAAAATAATTATCGAAAATTTCGTTTCTCAGTATGGAGGAGAAAAATCAACCCTAAAATGAATGCCTTCAAGGCATCTGTTTCGTCGCCTTGCTCAGTCATCTAAACCTAAAGGAAACTTTGGTCATTCGAAGAACTTGATGAGTTATTTGGGGAGCAGCAACCAAAAGTGAGTAAACAAAACCAGAAAAATAATAAGAATTTTATTGCTCGAAAATATGGGTTACCATTGCTTTAAAACCCTCATAAAACCAGATGCGCCATTTTTTTTCATTTTCTTCGTGACAATGATATCGATAGTGATGAAATGAGCCTTAACGAAAGTACAAAACGTACAAAACATCAATTCGAAATTCAGGAAAAAAATAAAACAAGGATTGTGATAATCAACAACGAAAAATATAAAAACTAAAGCAAAAGAACATAATCATAGATAGCATTTTTTATCTTTGTGGTTTATTACGTTTTTTGTTCAGCATTTGTTTTTGTATCCATTTTTTCATCCATTCATAGATTTCGTATAAAATGTACTCATATGTAATTGATATATACTCCATAATAAGGCATTGTTACTTGAATAAGAAATTCAAAGAAAAATACATACCGAATGAGAATAAAAGTAATAAGAGAACTTCATACACTAACACGTACACAATGTCCAGCAAGTTGATTAATAATCGTATAGTTTTGTATTTGTTTGTTTGTTTTAGTAATTAGCAAGAAAAGAATGATTCTATCCTTCCTAACTCTAATGCATTTGTGTGTTTTGGGTAGTGATCGCTAACTTACACCTGAATATTGTAGGGTCTGTAATTAAAAAATAACGGCTCAATGTGTTTGTTTGCTTCGCCGGGATGAGTGAGTGATAATCATAATCGATACAGTATAAACAGTGTAAAATTCAAAATCCTACAAATACTGGCGGAGGAAGTGTGCCTGAATGCTAGCTAGTATTAAACGTGTGTACAACGCGTGCGCCTTGCCCATCGAATGATTTTCGGGAGAGATAGATTAGCTCAGTCTCAAATTCCCAATTTCGATTCCATTGTATTGCATATTGGATGGGACTTTGGTACCTGACTACATATGCACGCAGTACAAAATTTCAAAGTTATTCTTAAAAAATCGAAAGCTTTTATATGTCGACCATAAAGGGGCTAAGGTTTTATCAAAGGTATCATATTAAAAAGAGAAACCGACAACTTTGCCAGCAATGCTCGACCATCTAATTTCACAAAGTACAAAACAAGAAACCTTAAATAAGCTGGATAAAATTACTGACTTGAGTGAATATAAAGCGCTACTAATCTCGCACGTACTTGTTTCTAGTTGTTTAGTGGTTTAAAAGAAATAAACACAAATCGACTGCTTCAAAACGTTTGTTAATACCACAAATTCAATAGTTATATGCACGGAAAATTGCTGCAACCGATAGTGTAGAAGTTTGTGTAATTGTTTATTAAAGTTGTAGTTGAAACAGTTTTTTGTTCGTTCCATTATCAGTGCTTACCATGTGTACAAAATAGTAGTATATACATAAAACCTAAACATTAGATAATATATAAAAATTTCCAGTCTCTCTAAATTGATTGAATTAGTTTTAAAGTATGTGTGTTTGTGTGAGTTCTCGTTATGTTGTTGTGTAAGTATTGGTTCCGAGCTTCCAATGTATGCGAACCGCGTATGAAGGTGTGACTGTTATCCATAACTACGTGACTTTTTTAGGATTAAGTTTGATAAAAGAAAACAAGTTAAACTGACTCAGCCGAACTGACCAAGGCACAAAAACAAATTACAGTTCAATAATTAAAACGCATATATTACTATAATCACCCATTGAAATAAATTTTAGTTGTTTGTAGTAGTAGTAGTGCTAGTGTTAGCAGTTGCTGTGATTAAAAACAATCGTACCCTCTAATGACACTTAATAATAATAGTAGAAGTAATTGTTCAGCCCCTTTAAATCACAAAAAAAATAAAAGAATTAGTTTACAAACGACTAAAACCGAATCAAATTGAAATGAATAATATAAACTTTTCTCGGTTGTATGATTTTAGATATTTTTTATCTCAATAATTACACTCAACGTAGTACTTTTTGTTTTGTTTCTATGTTCATTTTTAATATATGATCAATAACTAGATAATTAATTTATATCATACTTTCTTGTATTCATATCTGTATAAGGCATTTTTATTTATTCTCTCGTGTGTTTGTGTCTGCTTGTGTATTTGTTTTCTTTGTTTGCATGTTTTGATATCTCACTACTTTTACTTTAGCACAATAAGAATGAAAGTTTGCTTTCAAGTAACACAAATTCTTGATGGTTATTACAATTTTACCGAAGCCTTTCAGAAGCCGTGCGCTTTTATATGGTACAACAACACACAAACACAGCCCTGCACGCGGCAAATCTCCGCACGTTTCCTCTACTAATACATCAGCAGCCACGGGCACACTAAATTGGATGTGTTGGTCTAACGATAGGCAATTGAGAAAAAGTCAAAACTGGTTGCTTCCTATAAACATCACAAGTAGAATATCTATCGAGAGTTTTTTTTTTATTTGTTTTGTTTCTCTAAAATATGCTGTCAAACGTAGTGGCGCATTTTTTGCCATTTTATTCTAAAAAGTATAGGATCTAAATTTTCGTTATTTGCCAAATGCTTTCTAGATAGTTGCCAAAGTTTCCAACCTTTCCAGGGTTAACCATCGTCGCGTCAAATTTAGGAAAAGATTTGTGTTTCAAAAACAAAACAAATGTGTGTAGTTATGTGGAAATGCGTTTGCTTGCCGAACTGTTCAACTGTTACAAATGTTCTCCTTGGTATTATGTGCACACTAACAAAGTGTCTGCCATTGAAGACAGCCCTTATGCTTATGGATTGAGTTGTCTGGAATGACGTGATTAGATTGAACCAAATTGAAGAATAAAGAGTCGTTTGGCATAGTTGCCATTTGGCATTACAAGGGTTTTATCATAGTTAGTTATACTACTCACAGTCCTTCTTTTTGAATAAGCTGTTTTGTATCTTCTTTCAATTATTCTTCTTGGGAAATGCGACAATTATCTACATTTCAAAAGGGCGTACCTGCTTTTGTGAACAACATCTTTCTTCAAAGCTGAAGACCGCATCTGGCACCTTCTTATCCTAACTAGGGATCATCCAAAAATGACGTCCATCATTAGGGGGAGGGGGGGGCCCTACGAAAGTGTGACAGTACGTGTAGAAGGTATTGGAAAAAGCGTGACAGAGGGGGGAGGGGGGGTCTAGAAATCTCAAAAAACGATGGACGTCATATTTGAATCGTCCCCTATCGGAAAGAAAATGATTTTCTCTTTCTAATAGAGCCGGTGACGTGTATGGATTGGCTTTCATGTGCTCTACAGCAACGTAAAAAAAACAGTAACGCTTTTCTGAAAAAATAACCAAAGGATTTTAAGTCTTTCGAAGTAGCCTCTCTAACCCTTCCAGGTCATAATATCGAATGGACAAAAGCTTGATGATAAGCATTTTCTTTGTCATTTCAAATACTTAAAGGACCCAAAAGACCTAAAAACCCTTGTTAAAAATCACTACGAATCTGTTGAAAAATCTACACGAATACTAGTATCTCACATTTTGTCGACATTTCGCCAGAATACTTTCAAAAGTTAAGCAACTGCCAACGATGTGCTAAGAATTTAGTTTGAAATATACCAAAAATCTCATTTTTCATGCCTTCAGTTTCGAACCGTTTTGAAAATTTATCAGGAAAATGCACTAAGATTCCCAAGAAAATCACCAGCCCTTTCGATTGTATTCCAAAAAATGTCCGCTTCAGACCTCTCTAAAAATCAACGCAGATTGTAGAATGTTAAAATGAATAGTCAACAATCATTCAAACAAACCACCAAAAACTTTTTTTTTTCAATTCGTTTTGGTGTTTTCTCCGAAATGGCATTAAGAAAGAATTCGTAAAGAATGTCGCTAACATTACGTGAACAATCTTTTCAAGAATCTTAATGAGAATCTTCCAGCCAAATCTACATCTACAAAGAACCTAACAAGAATCCCATGTAAAAATTAAGAAAAATTTGCTAGAGATGTCCCCTGGAAATCAACGAAATATTGTACTTGATTCTGGTAAGCGTTCTACCCGAATTCGTGAACGATCTCTTAAGAAACTCATCACAGGTTAGTCATTTCGGGGAGTGTGAGATTCTAGTTTCGCCCAAGTTAGTTTTCTCCATGTCTTTCAATGTAATTGTAATTGTAATTGTAATTTCTCAATCCACACCCTGGCAGACAATTATCCGCCCATCTAGACACGGGCTGGGTGAGGACCTACCAAGCCTCCCCCGTTAACATGTCCTATACCGTTTAGCACACCGGGATCTTCCACAAGCAGGCGCCGGAATTAAAGCGGTCCCACAAGCTTCAGATACATTAAATAGATATAGTCCCTCTGGCACTAACCGAATGGCGCCCTCCGCTTCACCACTAGTACTGCTTCCCCACACGCCAAGCACAATATCGAAAGTAGCGCGTTGTATAGCAAATACAGTACACCACCCCCGACACTATGCCAAATGTACAGGAAAAACAGCACCAGTAAGAAAGCGGAAGGCGCACCACTCGGTTTCAGTGCCAGAAGGACTATAAGTATAACGAAGAAGAAATGAAAAGATAGTAGAGTTGGTTCGGTTATTTGATTGCTGAAACGAAAAAAAACAGAAAAAAAAACAGAAACAAAGTGTTAACATTAAAACGGGGTTTTATAATTGATAAATGTATCGATAGTTTCTCATCTGTTACGTTTCCTTATCGTAGCGCTGTCGATTTTTTCCATCTCCAGGGTGTTCGTCTCCGCTCGAGCAATGAGGACCATGATGAAATGAGAATATAAAAATGTGAGCATTAGTGTTGATCTAGTAATAGATTAATTTAAACTGCTTTTCATGTGCTAAGTAACTTGTAAACACCTACTCAATTATGTTTTGTTGGCCTACACGTTTTATTTAAACACAATTTTTATTAATTTAGAAAACTATTTGGATCCGAGATTTTAGGTGCAGATTGAGCATGTTTGATAAAACAAGCATCCTGTTTTCAGTTAAAGAATGTTCAAGAAGTTGATTCTGTTATTTATACTGGCTACATACAAGAATTCACTATTGATGTAATATATGGATATTGAAAGTTCCAACGCGCGATTATAATACTTCAGTTTTCGTGCTGTTGTATTGGTGTAAGTAGTGGGAAACCAATCATTTTGGTGATTCTAACGGTAACAAATAGCAAGACGAAAGAAAAGTTGATAAACTATCATCATTATGATTTCAGTCCTAATTTCATGATCCGTTTAATAAATTCCGCGTATGATTCGGCAATTTTAACAATTTATACATGTGTATTCGAAGAAAAACAGACTACGAGCATTTATTACCAGTTGCAAGGTTCCTAAGTGATCAGATATTTATCATTTTCTACAGCCTAATTTAATAATACCTACATTGGGTTGTAACAAAAATTGATCTTGGGATGTTGATTTGCCTCCTAATCATAGTTTCGACAATAGTCACATGCTTACTATCCCTTATGGCAGTGTTGTTGATTCTATTGTCTATCGCTCATCAGTTTCGCGCCACCCGGCAGGGACTTGGTCCTATGTACCCAATACTCTGCTGTGTCTTAACTTCACGCAATACATTCTGTAGATGTGTGATACAGTTTGCGGAATATTATGATTTATCACTTCGTTCAGATGGAAAATTCTGTTATGGTACCATATTCACATATCAGATAACTCCCACCTGGAACGATGTAATACATCGAAGACATGTAGATTCAGATGTATGTATACGATCTATGCCTAGTTCGGCTCTGATCGACAGGCAATCAGTGTATTCAGTTTTTCAACTAGCTTGAAGCGATGAACGTTTCAAGACAAGCTTTCCACTATATCTGCTAGCAATCACCGGTCGTCGAATAGACATTTCGGTTCTTTTCTGCTAAAGATAGATCCGATTGTATGCCAAAGACTATGGCTCATGCTTTTCAATACAGCTGGAAAAACAAGAAACTACACCCAGCACCAAATAGTACGTAACTATGAGGCGGACCGGAAGGTTTGATGAGCAATCCCCACCAGTTTTCTCCATGTCTTTTCAATGTTCCAGAAAAAATCAAAAGCAAAACTCACATCTTTGATTTTAAGACTACCAAGATCAATTGGATTTAGAAAAATCTTGCAGAATCATCACAGCTATAGAAGTATGGATCATAACGCATTCGTGCGTAGGGGCAATGGGGGCAATATGAACATACGGGGCAATATGAGCCACCCCGGTTTTGACCTCAAAAACAGCCCAGTGAACCACGTATCGTATAAGAATATGCATCCAAAATCACATATTCATTCGTCCAAAATCAGAATTGCACAAGATGCCATATTAAGCGTTATCAATGTCAATACAAGTTGTATATAAATCCCCAATACGATTCATAAACAACAATCTGTGTTGACAACAAAACATGTCGTAAATAGTGCAACATAGAATCACTTATGTTATATAATTTGACAGATCATATATCAATCAGTAAGCATCGTATGAAATCGCAATAACTTAGCAAAAATTGCCACCCAAACTTTGTCTATCTGCTGACGATGGGCCTCATAGAACAACAAAGTATGTGTCGCTGTACATGAAACATGTATTAAGATTGGGAAATAATCACTCTTTGGACAAGTAAACCCTTGGTGGTACAGTGGTAGGGTGCACGATTCCGGATCTAGAAGTTCCGTGTTCGAGACTAGCTGGAAACTTTTTTTTTATTTTCTTCCAAATTTTGTGGCATCGTATATCTGATCGCAGAAAGTCCGAAAAAGTCGTGCCAAGTACGCATATAGCCTCCACTTTTGGTAGTTATATAGCCTTTTCGTGCATTCTATACGATTGAATTGATTCGTATAGAATGATGTACAGCAAAAGTTATACCAACCAAAATGTTCACTGGGAGTGTTTTAGTGTCTAGTGTCATTATGATCTGCTAAAGGATGCCTCAAATAGCCACCACAATAAAACAGTAAGAATATTCGTTTGAACACTCAAGATATTTACAAAAATGTACAAATTCGTCCTTCGTCATGAAAAGCTTATAATTTTGGCAGTTTTCAATTTAGCCTATAAGACAATTATATTTATAATTCTGGTAAATTTTACCAATCCATTGAAACTTCTGATCATAATGTACAGTTCGTGAGCGAAATTAGATTTGTTCGTAAACAAAATTATTGAAAAAACAATATATTATGTTCAAGATGAAAGGGCGGGGGCAAAATGAGCCACCTAGATTTGAGCATAACAAACGATGTTTTGAACATAAAAATGCATTGCGTAAATATACTACATTATTTTTTTACTGCACAGTCATCTTTATGCACCATTACAAGTGGAACACTTTGCTAGAAAATACGTTGAACCAAGTATCACAATTTAGTACTAGTATAACATGGTCTGTCTGACTATGTATTATGTATCTTTAAAATATAAGCCGCTAGAACCAATAATTTCAAGCAAAGCTAATACAATTTCCTTTCCAATAATGTACTCTTCACAGCTAACTCGTCTCTATACTGTTTTAAATAAAAATCATTCGATTGAATGAGGTGGCTTATACTGCCCCGTAGGGTGGCTCATAATGCCCCATATGGTTGGTGACCACGTAGAAAACATGGTTTTCCAAGAAGTTTCTGAAATAATTTGCAAGTTGATGTTAACATTAATTATCGACGTAACATGGAAGATAACATTTTATAGTACAAGTCACTTGCATTTAAACCATAATTTTTGTTGTTTTTCTTTGAATTTTCCTCGACTATGCCAATTCGGTCTAGATTAATAAGAGACATTTGGAACAACATTGTCCCACCCAGAACATGAATCTTTTGAGAGGAGGGACCCTTTAAACATTTGATAGGATTGCAATTTATCATGATAGTAAAACAAGAGAAAAATGAAATATTCGACAAAAAACAGCGAAGCAAAGCATTTCCACAAAAAAAAAAAAACATTTAAATCAATATGTTATCTAATCGGCCATTTGATTCGCTACTACAACACCATTTTTACACTTTTTTCTTTTTTCTTTCGTTCTCGAACATAAAATGCTCTCAAAAGATCAAATCAAAGTCGTTACAAAAAAATTTCCTACTTGTATTTCCTCAAACATTGACGGATTCTTCGTGGTTGCCTTTCTTTTCCTAGTTCCATTTACTGTGAGTGTTTTACGACTACAGATATATATAAATATAAAATATGCACAAAAATATATTATTGTTTTCAGTATTTCCATTTTGCTCGGTTTATATTGTGTGTACACTCCTACCTCTATCCCACATCTAGATAACACTACCAAATACAAGACTATGTACAAAAAAACAACAAGACCTAATCACACACTGTCGTTTGAGCCGCGTTTAGCTCCGCTTCGTTTCGTCTAGCAATAGGACATACTTTGCTGCGTTCGTAGGTACATTATGGCCGACCATTCCGTCGGTCGCGTCCAACCCCCTAAATGGGACATCGAAGGTTTAAAAACGAACATTCCTCGCACACGCAAAACAAAAAACACAGTTCGCCCTTTTGGGGGCGCTTTTTCAAAGTTTTAGATAGCAGTTACAGATAGTAAACACGATGATAATCATTTTCCTCAACGTAAAACAAAACATGATGGTGGACGCACTCAGATAGGATTAATATGTGAGATCTTTAAATGTACAGTATTGATTATGTTTGCAGCGTCTGTTACTTGTGTGTATTTGTATGTAATTTGTTTTCTGTTTTTGCGATGGTCTGAATAGATATTATATTTATTTTTACAGTGACTCTCATGCTCGCGTTAAAGCAAAAAAATATTAGAAACGTTAAACGACTATATCTCGACTATATCTAGAGTAGTAGATAAAAATAATCACATTCAGCACAGTTTTGCCCTCCCTCGATCTCTTTCTCGCTCCTATGCGTGCCTAAAAAGTCTTCCCTTCTCACTAAATCTCCCAAAATTGGGAACACCAAATCCTCTTTCTATCATAAACGCTAAAATCTAAGTTGAGACACTTTAAGACAAAAACTTTCCCATTTCCCGTTTACTAGTGTATGCACGGATCCTTTCTCCGGCCCTATCTGTGAAATTGTTAATAATATGAGTGTATGAGTGAGGTGGAATATAAACTCTATTGCGCGAAACGTAAATTTCCTCTTTCTGTAGAACAAAATTTATACTGTAACTGCGAATTTTCGCCAAACTAAACATCTACTTATGCCATCTTGCCATATTGTTTTTACACATGTACGATTCCTAGTTTCATTTGTACGCAAGCGAAGAAAAATCATACAAATAAATCCTAACGACTATTGATGAGACGTTCCCTTCTAGCATTTCTTGCATCCATATCCGTTAAGGCAATTCATTAAGACATTGATGACTATTAAAAGAGAAAAGAAAATAAACGTGTTTCGTCTCATCCTGGAAAAAATCCGTATTTCCGACAATTGTTGCGAAGCCAATACCTATATGTTCTACGCGCGACTAAAAGGCGATCCCATCTGTGTCGATAACCCCCGTCCCTTTTACACCGTCGATCTCTATTCGTTGAACCAGAAGTGTTTGTTGGCAATCTGAGCCGGACTGAGTGGCCCGAACTGGCTGTACTGCGTCGGGGAATTGGATGTGCGCCGGCAGCGGATGCGTCGGAAGAACCTGGGGGAAAGTAAAAGATTTGTTATGAGTAAGAAATCAGAAATCAAACTTGTCATCAACATCGCAGGGCAAATTTTTAAAAAAGTTTATAAATTCAAACTTCCATACCTTTTTTACCATCCTTACAGGATCCTATAACACTTCCCCGAATACCATTACCCCGAAAACCATCACCCCGAAAGTCAATACCCCGAACGGTCAAGTACTCCGAAAACCAATGCCCCGAAATCCATTGCCCCGAATAGTCTGTACCCCGAATACATTTCCCCGAAAGGACCATAACCCCGAATTATCTTGCCCGAAAACTTCAAAATAAAGATGCGACAAATCTATGGACAAATCATTTTTTTAATAATAAGTTGAGGTTAAGCACGTTTTCTCTTGTTCGTTGGAGGTCCTTGTCTATCAAATTGACGCTAATGTATATGATAAAAAGAATCTAAGGATTCGGAAGTAGAAAACTCCTCCTCTATATGACGAAGTAGGGAACACTTCAAAATATACTTTACTCAATGATATTAAATAACGGTCCTAGCCTGGAAGCCGCTAATGGAATACAATTTACTGCTTGATTTTTATTTGAATTCGTGTTCTTGTTATCAAAGATTTATTCTTCTTTTAATCAACAGCTATTCTTTAAGGGTCAAGTGAGAACCAAAATCTCACTCACAGACGGGCACTTAATTTTGTGAGGAAAGCTGCGTTCACTGATTCATTGCTACATTTTTTGAACTGCTAATAATGCTGATAATGATTTCGTTTTCCCATGTTGATGTTAGAGACCTCTACCGCCCTCTTTCAAAAGCGTTATATTATTTGATGGTAATGCATAAATGATGTTCATGTGAAAACATACTCTTCAAACCATGATAAAACAAGTTGCTGAAGAGATCAATTCAATCTTTCTCCAGGGGGAGAAGAGATATTTCATGAATTTGCTGCTAGTATTTTTTATTAGCATGTTATTATACATTACAGTACTAGCTTGTGTGGAACAATTTCAATAGGGGTATTCACTTAAAATTGCGTAGCTAAGGTTATGTGTGCTATTTCGTAAAAGAAATATTTCAATTGAAATAATTCCTTTTATGACGGTGATCGTTGACAAATGACGAATTTATAATCTAGTTACCCAACACAATAACGTTTCAAGAATTGTCATTGTTTGAACTCAGTTCATATTTTATGAATTTTTTTGTATTTTCGTTCACGGTACGCACAAACTATTGCTGCCCGAGAAGCACGGAACCCTCCGCTGTTCATCTTGGACCGGACCAGATCGTGGCCAAATACCGTTTCTGGTACTTCTTGCGGCAGCTGCGCAAGTTCAAGGAGACCACCGGTGTAATCGTTTCAGTCAAGCGCCTCCTGGAGTCCACTCCATCCAAATCGTCAGGGTCGAATCGGTGAAAGCTCCAATAATCGTCGTGTGCACACAAAGCAGTTCCACGACTCGAAGATCCGCTCCATGCTGGTGCAAAGATACCAACACAAACCGTTTACCGGAAGCTGTTTTCGTTCCACCAACCGTATACCTACTACCAGTAAAGAACTCGGAGCAGCCGTTCATTTGTTGAATCCACTCTTTACAGGGAGTGAAAAAGCATTTCTAATATCTCTTAAATAATTGTATTATAAAAACATGTATAATCATTTTTCGTTCTAATAAATCAATAGTTGTAGCCTCATATAAAACATGCAAAGGTCATTTTATCTGGACTGTTAATCAGAGATACTCAATAATCTGAACTACAGAAAACCTGCCCAATAGCAGCTCTTTCGATAGTTTCAAAGTTATGGAGAAAATGCTCCATCAAATGATCTGACTTCGCTTAGTGCTTAAATTATGGACCTTATTACCGAATTGTAAAATGCGAAACCTTTGAGAATCATTTCTTGGTTAGGGATGGTTAGAACAGTTGTTATCCAGACGCTTCCATCAAATGAATTAATTGGCCCATGTCCAAAGTTTCTAATCTCATTTTGATCAAAGTTAGATAATTCTCCGTTGCGGAAGTTCTGTTTCATTTATCTTCTGATTATAGTTGTTACGACGACGCACGCATTCTTTGATCGATTTTGTGTTAGATGTTTGACAGTTCGAAATGTTTCATGTACAGTATACGCAATTTTGTGAAAGATTCAATATAATTAATAATCGTGATTTACGCAGCGTTTTACGCTGTTAAGTGAATACCCCTAATATAAACTTACGTCGTATTTGAGCCACCAGTATAATTATTACAAAATAAGTTGAAAATTTCACAGAACACGTAAAGGGTCCTATAACACTTCCCCGAATACCATTACCCCGAAAACCACTCCCCGAAAAACCAGTACCCCCGAAACCATTACCCCGAATGACACATTACCCCGAATGGCAAATTACACCGAAAACCAGTTCCCCCGAGCTGTGGGTGGTAAATGAACATCACGCAAAAACGTGAGCAAAACAAATTTTTCGAAAATTTTCACTGCATTTCCGAAAATATAACGATTAATTATCGGCTTCTTTTGAAGTTTAAAAATAATTTAACGAAACTTCAATGTTAAAAGTACCATCTATCTAATATTTGCCACAATCTTACCTGTCGGCTGGAAGCGTTGTGCGCCGGCCGGTGGCGACCACCCGATTGTATGTCTGGTACGGTTGCCTGCGAAACAAACACCGCGACCGCCGGTAAATGTCTCCCTGCGCGTAAATGTCCTGCTGCTGTAGCATCGCTCCGGTGAACTTCCCAACGGTGTGTTGGAACTTTGCTGATGCTGCCGTAGACTGGTGCCCCCCACGACGAACCACTGCCACCGGTTGGTGTGTTTTTTTGGCATGAGCATGCGGAGGAGCTGCTCCAGTGATGAACCGCCACCCATAGGACCTCCGCCCATACTGCTGCTGCCCTGATTAACCGACGAAGAAGAGGACGATGACGATGGCATGTATGCAGACGATTCCCTCTTGTGACCACCACTGCTGCTGCTGTTGTGACCACCTCCGTAGTGCGACGAGGAACCCGGTGGAGCCCACGACGAAACGTTTATCCACCTGAGGATACTCGTACGCGACGAAACTCGTTGGTTCCTGCTTCGGCACGTGCAACTGATTTGTGGACGGACGATAGCAGACATTCGTTTTGGGCCATCGCAAGCAAGGCGTTTCTTTTGTGACTGACCTTGCGTGATGCTCAATATTTTATCGCTGTAATGTAGAAAAATGCGAAGATTAAGTTAAGACTAGGATTAGATGATCCATTTTTATATGAGAAAAAAATCTAACTCAAGTGACACTCTTCAAAATTTTTCATGTGGACCTACTGAACCAAACTATCCTCCTCCCCTTAGAGTTAACGGATACGCTCAAACTTTTACAGTAGCTTCTGAGGGTCCTAATGAACAAATTTTTTGGGGTGTAATTTAAGGTTTCGTAGTTTGATTCTTATGGATCGCCCTAATAGAAATCCATTTGACAAACATTCAACTTACTCTGGTGTTTAGGCGTATTGCGCCGATCGTTCTCCCCATCGCTGTCGCCAACCGGTCACGCATGCTGTCGAAGTGGACGCCACCGCTGTGCTTTTGCGCTGTCTGCTTGATATCGATCCCGATTGACTGCTTCCGCCGCACATGCTACTGGCTACCAGCCTGGCTGCCACTGCTTGATGCCCTCGGATTGATGCTGCGTTGGTTGGGGGCTGTTTGTTGCTGCTGCATGGTGTGACTGTTTGGACTTGCTGCAAGTGGTAGTGCGAGTGATGATGAGAGCTGCTACCACTTGGCGGCGGAGGCTGTTGATTCAATGCTGCCAATGCTGAAGACGACGACGACGAATGGTGGATATTGGACGATGAAGATGAGGGTTTGATTCCACAACTGCTGCTGCTTCCACCGACTCCACTCATTCCCATATTCGCACGGCATTGATTTGAGGACGAGGAACTGCTATTTGTCGACGGATGACCGCGAATGTGCTGCTGACTGGAGCTTGGTCCACACATACTTGTGGATTGATGCTGCGATTTGGAACTGCTAGTCGACTGTTTAACATCCGCTGTCTCGTCCTCGCTATCCGAAATGGTAATAACCGCCGTGGGAGAAGGAGTATCGTGAATTGTGATCGTTTGCTGTTTGCTGTTGTGACTGCTGTGACTGTGGTGTATGTGACTTCCACTGCCACTGCCATGATGGTGACCACTGCTCGATCCATGATGTATGCTACCACTGTTCATCATCATGCTGCTGCTGCTTCCATTGCCTCCGTACGAAGACGAAGAATGGTGAATTTGTACATTGTTCGATCCACTCAAGCCACTTCCGCTGCCACCGCCCATCGATCCGGAATCGATCTGCTGATAGTGGTGATGGTGGTGGTGATTTCCACTGCTACTACTGTTGGCCTGTTGCAGCTGCGATTGTGCCGGAGGTTGTTGTGAAGACGATGAAGACAGGATGAATGGTGGTGGTGCGGTTGTGGCGGAATTTGTTGCTGTG
This sequence comes from Aedes aegypti, assembly GCF_002204515.2. Classification (NCBI taxonomy): domain Eukaryota; kingdom Metazoa; phylum Arthropoda; class Insecta; order Diptera; family Culicidae; genus Aedes; species Aedes aegypti. The sequence continues at coordinate 19,549 of NW_018734643.1, forward strand.
GATTTGCAGTTGATTGCTGCTGCTACTGCTGCTGTTGTTGCCGTGATAGAAGACGAACGAAGAGGATGGCCCTCCGACATCGTGGTACTGCTGGCACATGTGATTGTTCCGATTGCTGTTGTACCGCTGCTGATGAGGGTGGGGTGTTCTCCCTTGACGCGCTTCTTCACCGGTGAAAGTTGGTTTGTTTTCCTTCTTGTCGTGGCGGGAGACGCTGTGGAAAGGAAAGGAAAAAATATCGATAACATTATAGAATTTCAGAGCAGAGAACGAGAAAACTAAATGCTAAGTAACATTATAAAGTAAAATTCTCGATCACCATGTGAAGAGATATCACAAATAGTGTAACAAGTTTTTCAGTAGGTATTAGATTAGCTTAGCTTAGACTGACTACACATAACAATGGATCCTATTCCGTGATTGACCGAAGTCAGTAAAGATGCATAAAGAATCAATTAGATGTTCGCTGGGATTTTTCCATAATCTTCTTCAGTGTGCATAATTCACTGGCTCTATTTATACAGGGTCAATAACCGACCACATCCTTGCAGTCAGGTGGAATTGGGGGAAGGAATGTTAGTGTATAACCTTTTGCTATTTGAGACCGTGTTTACCTCTGCATCTCCACAAAATAACTGGGAGAGGGATGTTCGTTAACACCTGTACTCCCAACCCCCCTCCGAGAGTCGGAAGTGCAACTTTGACCATGCATATCTTTCTAGTTTTCGAAGCGATTTTCAAACAATTTCGGCAATAGAACCGGACAATATTTAAGATTGATATTCATCTTTGCGTTTTTGAAATAGATGCGTCTACCTAAAGTTATTAAGCAAAAGGCACTACCTAGTTTTTTTTTTTTAAACGCATTTTTTTCACAAATTCAACAATAAAGCAACATTCAATGCGATGCTGGTTGCCATCGACATGAATTTGCTTGATTGAGTGTAGTGAACATGTTTGAGCAGAAATTGAAATTTTTGATTATACACAAAACTTATTTAACCCAAAACATTACGAAAACCCCTATTTTTTGAACCCGTTTGCCTGTAACTTTTCAACAAGAAGTTACTTGCAGATATCAAGTATATATTGTAGAGTAGAAAAATAAATTTTTGACTACACTCAACATTATTTTTACCTACAAATAACATAAACAACTAATTCCCCGAGTTTTTTTTTTTGTCTGCAAATAAAAACTAAAGGCATGTAGCTTTTTCGGCCTGAATTTACTTGTAGAAATCAAGTGAACATTTTTGAGCAGAAATTGAAAATTTGTCACACTTTTTGTATGAGTCTTCCGAAAATTTTGTATGGCTTGTCACGCTTGGCTCGACCCCACTCCCCCCCCCTTGGAGCGTGACGTAATTTGTGCATGACCCCTAACACTCAAAATTTATTTTACCCAGAAAGCACACGAAAAACGTATTTCTTGAGCTTTTTTGTCCGTAAATTAAAATTGGAGGCTATGACATGTAGTTTTTTCGACACAAATTAACTTCAAGTGAAAACTGTAGAGAAGAAAAATAAATTTTTTACTACACTCAAAATAATTTTTATTATTTATTTCCCGACTTTGTTCGTCTGTAAATAAAAACTCGAGGCTATGACATGTAGTTTTTATTGGCATGAATTTACTTGTAGAATTCGAGTGAACATTTTTGAGCAGAAAATGAAATTTTTGATTACCCGAAATATAAGGGAAACCCATAGTTTTTGGACCCGTTTGCCTGTAACTCAAAATTCAATGTGATTATATTTAGATTTTTCAAGGTTAAATTGAACAAGTTTGATCATGTTTGATTAAAAAAAAATATCCGATTACACTCAAAATTTATTTTGTTCAACAACACAAAAACGGGTTTTTCCTTAGCTTATTTTTTCGCCAGCGATAACCTGTAGTTTTTCCTTAATGAATTTGTTTTTAGAAGCCAATGGAATTTATTTGAGTAGAATAAGATAAGAAGTTATGATTGCACTTTATTTTTTTTTTTCCTTCAAAACTACACAAAAACGTATTCCCAGAGCTAGATCGTTTGTAAATCAACATCGAAGAAAATTGTGAGTGTAATAAACATTTTCAATTTCTGCTCAAACATGTTCAAAGATATTGCTTGCCGAAAAAAACTTCAAGTCAAGTCCTTCAGTTTTTAATTACAAGCAAACAAAACCAGAAGAAATTTTTTTTGTTGTTGTCTAGGTCACGCAGAGAAAACAATTTTAAAATCAAATATTTTCTGTATCATTACAACTATATATCTGTATTATATGCCGGCTTATAATTGGCTTTCATTGTTTCAATAACATCTCGTCATTTGGTTTGAAAATATTTATTGTTGAATTTGACAGCTGGGTTTATTGTGGTGCAACAAAACTAATTTTGATTCAACTTTTTTTCATTTGAAACAACCATTTTTTAGCATTAAATTAAAATTCATCGTTTTTAAAACAAATAACAATATTTTTTGATATGATAAATGTTTTTGTTTGAAATAAAAACTCATTTTTGTTGGTCCCAGTCCCCTGAAATCTCTTCTTTTTTTTCTTTTTTTGAACTAAATTATGATAATCACATGTAGAAGCTTACTTTATTTTCATTTTATGTTAGTATATGAAATTTGCTCCATAATCCGTTTGACTGGAGAATGAGCTTTATGCGCTCCGCGACAAAGTTATATGATGAAATCATCAGCTCTTGTAGAAATTGACTGCAATAATTGAAAATTCTTTAGTGTAAACAAAAATTTAGAAAGAATGGCGAAAAATTACCATAAATAGCTTAGATTATAGTTTATGGATACTCCGAAACTGTGATGAAACATCGATGATCTGAATTCCTTAAACATCAATTTCCTGCACGTGTTGCACTTTGGTCTAATTCAACGCACTAGTAATATCCGCGCACATTCTCGCCATTTCCAATCAAAACCAAAATGGCGGGCCATTTTTTATGTTATACGCATTATTGATTGAATCGATAATGAAAGAAATTGAAACAAATAAAACTTCCATTTGAAGTAAAGTTATTCTTTTATTGTTTCAACAAATTTCTTGTTAAGATTACTTCAACAATATTTGTGTTGATTTATTATAAAAATAATTGTTGTTTCAACGCATTTTTTAATTGTAACAAATTGAAAATGTTTATTGAAAACAACACTAATATTTATTATTTTAAATAGCTGGTCATTCTCTGCGTGGTTAAAAACAATTTTGAATGTTGTCATTTTTTTCTACTCAAACACATTCACTTGACTTCTACAAGTAGATTTATGTTGATTAAAAACTACATATTATTGTCTTCAGTTTTGATTTACAGACAAAAAAGCTCAGGAATTACGTTTTTGTGTGGTTTTATGGGTAAAATAAATTTTGAGTGTTATCATAAATTCATTTTTTTTTACTCAAACATGTTCATTTGACTTTCACAATCAATTTCATGTCGAAAAAACTAAATGACATCGCTTTTAATTTTGAGTTACAGACAAACGGGTCCAAAAAATAGGATTTATCACAATGCTTGATTAAAAAAAAATTTGAGTGTAATCAAAAATTTCAATTTCTGCATATTGACTTTGACGTCTACAAGTAAATTCATACCGAAAAAACTACATGTCATAGCCTTGAGTTGATATTAACACACGAAAAAACTCGGGATATAAATTGTTTATGTTGTTTTGTCGGTAAAAACAATTTCAAGTGTAGTCAAATTTTTTTTTTCTACTCTACAATATTCCCTTGACCCCTTGACTTCGTGTCGAAAAAAAAACTACATGTCATAGCCTTCAGCCTTTTGATGTACAGACAAAATAGCTTAAGAAATACGTTTTTCGTTTGGTTTTCCAGGTAAAATT